>NC_086250.1:42546672-42650538 GCF_021018805.1 Prinia subflava
TAAGTATCTAAAAGTACAAAAAGAGGTCTTTGACTAAATCCAGAAAGCTGATTTGTTAACTGGAATGGCCGCATTTTATAAAAGCACCCTTTATTATTATGATTCCTCTCCAAAATAGTTAGAATTGTTGAGTTGTTTTGATTCTTTTACTGAAAAGATGATTAGAGCTTTAGATTTGACAGAACAATCCTGATAATTCAGAACTTTCAGAATTTGTATTTTTAATTTGTATTTATTTTTCCTGTGTGAATTGTACCTAGCAGATAATTAACATATTTTAACATAGGTTTTAAGAGAAAGGTAATAAAAACTGCAGAGGTAGGAGGGTGCTAAAATGCCTCATAATTCTGTGCATCCTTTATTGAAGTGATTTGACTCCATCTTCCTATTTCAAATAATGTTCTACATCAAAATGTAGAGTTTAAAAAAAATAAACTATTACATGTATTTCTTTGGACAAAAGTAAGTTTGAATTGGATCATATTTCACATCAAACTCAAGTAGCTTCAGAGAACAATGCCTGTGAAAGCTTTGTCTGAGGCTTTGCCCAAAGGACACTACCTAAAGGAAGAATTGTATTCTGTTATTAAATGGTTTTGTTGTTAGTATTTTTAAATGAAAGCTGCCCTCATTTTGTTTTGTTCTTCATTTAGATAGTTCACTACAAGAATGTGTTGCATGCCCAGAGAAGCAGGAAACATATTCTTTAAACAATTCCAAGAAACTGTGTCCTGGCTTGCTTGTTATTTGAAATAAAACTTTCTTTTTAACCCCTCCGAAGTTCCAACCTAGGTCAGGCCTTAAAATGCTTTGGAGGAATATTTCATAGACAGGAAAAAGGACCCTAAAGAGGCTCTAACCCTCAGCTGCAGTAAGATGTTTATTCCAGGTGGTGTCCAGAGGGAAAGAGGGTGTGCACAGAGGAACAGGGTCTTTTCTCAGCTCTTGCCAGGGAGGGGCAGTTTGGGACACAGCCAATGGGGTCAGAAAGGGAAGGAAGGGTCAAACTACATGGTACAAGCTCTAGGGGTCCCTGAGCGGGGAGAAACCATTCCCACAGGGGAATGTAACAGTTATTATTTTGCTGGAAAGAAACCCCAAACCATAGGTCCAAAATAAATCAGTGTTTATCATAGTGCTTTAAATGTCAATAGATTTCTATTGTTATTGTAGTAAAAACAAGCTACCATGTTTAGTGGGTTTATCATTAAAGAGAGCACCAGCTGAACTGGGAATACAATATTCATATTTCATTGTTATCTTTAGGTAAAACTAGTCTTTCTGCTGCTAGGTGTGGCATGTGATGGAGATGATAATATGTTAAGCCTTGATTTTGTAAATAAGTGAAGGTAGTTTGGCTGCACTGGGACCATCAATCTGTGTGACCTGCTATGAGAGTGGATCTGACTTTTTATGTCTTATGACAAGGGAGTTTCATCACCTCCCTGAGTAATTTATTCTGATGCCTAAACCCTCAATGAAAAAAATTTTCTACCATGTGATCTGAACCTCCTCTGGTGCAACTCAAGGCCATTTCCTCTTGTTCTTTCACTTCACACCACAGGAGAGACTGACCCCTACAACCTCCTCTTTATGTCTTTCTAATACAAATTTCCCAGAGGAAACAATGATAGGACCATGACAAGTTGTTTAAGGCTAACTACTTTGATCCCAACTAGATATACACCAGTGCAGTGTTACTACTAAATAAAAATATCATTAGGTTTTCTAGCTTTTCTCTTTGGTTACTGTTGGTTGCTCTTACATCCTCACTGGAATCTGTTCAAGCTTATATTGGTCTTAATTCTTTTAGATACTGCCTTGCAGTACTTTGCTCAAATGTGTGGATTTGAGGTTGCTTTGAAGGGGCCACCAGATTTAACATCACAGAGAATTGATGAGTGATTTTTAGAAAGCTTTTCTCAAGAATAAGGACAAGATTAAATTTTGTTCCTTCGATTTGGATGTACTCACAGAAATTAAAAAGCTGAGTTCCCATAACTCTTGTATTGCTTACTGACTTTGAATTATGCTATCACATACTATGAGTGTCTTTCTGACTGCAGAGCTATTTCCTCTCTCTCCACACTCCTCCTTAGTCAGATTGCAGCTCTCACCACTCTTGGATATTACGAGAGCATCTAGCAGTGGGTACTTGGGAACGGAGCAAGAGTAGGACAAGTGCACTTCTCCCTGCACATTCAGTGATAATTTGAGTATTAGGTGGTGATAAAGGCTACAGTCATCTTCAGGAGCACTGTAAGTACTTGCAGTCCAATAATTTTTAAGTATTTCACTTTTAAAGAGCCTCTTACGATTGGGCGTCCCCATATCCTGTGAATTTAATAATACTGGATTTAATACTGAGAATTTAAGTTCTCAGTCCTTCTTCTCTTGGCAAGACATTAATGATCTACATCTTTTTCATAACACTCCTGTTTCATCAGTTCTCCAGCTCATAAATCCTAATCTATTCAGTTATTGTAAGAAACAGTTTCATGCCTTCAGTCATCCTTTTCTCCTTCTCGGTGTTGTTCTTGGTTCTGCTATATGTCCTTGATACAGACGTGATCAAAATAATCCACATAGCATTCAAGATGTGGACTTTCTCAAAACTGGATTGTAATTTTTGTCTAATTTTCTTTATCTCTCCTCATCATTTCAGAACCGGATATGTGTTTGTAAACTGCTGAACAATGATAAGATGAACAATCCACAGTGATTCCAAAATCTCTTCCCTAAACAACAAGAACAAGTTCGGTGCCCATCAGGGTATTTGAGCTGGAAGGATGGTTTTCCTACATATTTTTTTTGTATTTCTTCACATTTTCATCAGAGAAGTTACATGGTAAGTTAGTAAGCTCTTCCATGAATATTCATTCACATACATACATTCCTATTTATTCATTGTATACCTCCCACGTTTATTTCCTTTGTTTGCCTGACCAGCAGATTCACTGACTTTGGTTGCAACTCCATCCTAAGTGTAATAAACGTAATTGTGTCATTACATTCATTCCTAAATCTACTGGGGTTTTTTGTTTGTTCCCCATCACAGACAAAGCTTAACCCTCTCTTTTTTCTATCAGTGTATATCCCCTGCAGAACCTTTCTCCCTCTGAGGTGAACTGATTTATTTCTTGTAATTTCGCATCTTGTTTGCTTCTTTGTCAGTTTGCCTGGGGCTTCTCAAACTTATTATAGCATTTTAATAAATGCCATCTGCTTTTCTGTACTATATGATGAAAGATATGGGTCTTCCCAGTGTATCTGCCATCAGTTTTGACTTTCAATGATACTTTCTCTTAAGAATGTAGAATTATATTTTCACTGGTATTTCTTGCAGTGACGTGAATCTAGATTTATCTCATTTAACTTCAGGGACCTACCTGAGGTGTCTGTAATAAGAACACAGTTGTCTTTGGTTCATTGTGAAATCAATGCAGTGAAAGTATGAATAAGATGATTCACTCCACGTAAGGTTGGTTCAGAAATCTCAGAAATACCTGACTTTCCCTGGTGAGACTAATATGTAGAACCTCAAAGACTTGTGCTGGTAATTTAGGTACTCCAATTGCATGCTGATGTTAGATGAATTAATTCCAGGCTGTGGTATTTTAAAATGTGAATTCTTCAGACTTATAGACTATTGAAAATATTAGTCTTCAGTAAAAAAATAGAACAAAAATAAAGGGGAAAAAAAAGGTTATTAAACATCCTACTTTACCAAGTCAGAAAAGGTATAAAATAATCTCAGACATATTTTGACAAAGGTCAGTCATTGTTTTTGTAAGCAGCTGTTATTGCAACAGTTATTATTAACAACAGTTGTTATTGCTGGTACTTCCAGACAAGACAAATACATACGAGTATAAATACAGTTCACATGGATAAAAGACTACAAAAAATGTTCAAGTACTACTTTAAAAAGAGGAATAAATATTTTGCCATATTCCTTCCCTAGTAGAAGTCACCAATCACACCTATCCTTGACTCTGGAAGAGAAGAATAAAGGGCAGTTGGAAGGGAACAGGGTTTCTGTAACAGCTCCTTCAACAAACAGAAAATTAAGTATTTCTGGTGGATAGAATAATAGGGATTTTTCCATTTGAAGTACAGACAAATGCCCTGTAACGTGCTTGTTTATGCAGAATTGTACTTATGAAACTATTCAAAAGACTGCCATGACCTGGCACAAGGGCTGAATACACTATGAAACAGAATGGAGAACATTCCCAGCCACACATTATCTAGCTCAGAAAGGTCTGAGCCTGTGCCAGGATAACCTTTTTAGCTTAGCTGAGGAACACCCATAGGACTATGGCCTTAAAGGATGACTGTTGTAGTGTGGAACAAAAATGTCTGGAAATATCATAAAAGGGACCTAATTTTCTGTAATTCTTTTTCTCTGTTTTGCATTCTCTGTGCACATTTGAGATTAAAGGGGATAGTAAATAGGTTGCTTCTCACATTAAAGCAAAAGGGGATTTCATTAAATAAGTTTTCCTTTCTATTATGTGAAACACCTTTGCTGACCTACTACAGAATTCTGTAATTACTGACTGAAAGGATCCTAGCCCCTCATTACAGCAGATAACCTGATGCCTCTGCTATTGTTATCATTCTCTGATGAGGGCAAGGGCTGCACAGAGCCCCTGAAACCATCTCTGCCTCAATTCTGAAACATGAGACACCTAACAAAGAAGAGCAAGTCCTCTAGACCTCTTCATTCAGGAGTTGCTCTCTGGAGGTGCCAACCTCGTTCTTTCATCAGGTTAGAAGCTTAAGGTGGTTATACTCAGAAGGCTACTCAGATTAAATTTACGGAGCTAAAATGCTCTTTCCTTGTGAAATGAAATGTTTCTGGAAATGCTTTGCTTCTATCACATGTACAAGTAATCAAAATGTTTGAGGTAGAGGTGTGTCCCACCTAATCCTTACCTGAGTGCACAAAGGGGCAGAAGGCCAATGAGGCTGATAAGTTTTCTATGTTTGTACTCTGTGTTGGTTAATATAACAAGGATATAAATGTGAATACAGAAAATTGCATTGATCCACTCAAAATATACAAGATCTTCTAATACTTTTAGATTAGAGAAATCATAAGCTGGAGAAGCATACAGAAACTCAAGAAATAGCTGTCCACTCATCCCACTATTAAAAGTGTGGTGAAACAGGAGCATTTCAGCAGACCTCTGAAAAGACAGAGACAAAAGAGGATGAAGAGGTGATAAAGAGCTCACTGTTGAATATAATTTAATATAATTTAAATTATGAAAAGAGCTATTCTCTTTAAAAAAATCTCTTCTGAATGTACCAAAAAATAAGCTTGCAAGATGCTAGCTTCACTGTACAGCAGCCTTTTTATACTGGCAACACTAGAAATAATTGGTATCTTCATAGCATTGGGCAAACTGGCTCTATTGAATAGTCAGATACAAAAATGTGTGGGAATCTGTTGTCAGGGAGAATATTCAGCCATTGTGCTTTATAATAGTAAAGAACCGAGTGGTGCAAAATTATTCTTGCCCAGATTTGAGTGATTCAGCATGGATGAGATTAGGCAGAAGGCAAGGAGGTAAATTTCTTTCTCATTTCTCATAGAATCTCTCAGATATTAAGGAGGGAGGCAGAATCCTTGAGCTCTAGAGACTTTATGACTGTGCTGGAGTATATTTGGCAGAGGATTCGGAGGCTGTTTCAGCAATACATGTGCACATAAACTCAAACTGTCATAAACTGTAAGGGAACTGGACTCAGGTGAGACAATACAATTAGAAACATATGCTTGGTTTTAAACACTGCAGGCACATTTTGTGGCTGGGAACAGCTGTTGTTATGACTGTTTTAAACATCTAAGCACAAGAAAGGACAAGGGACCTCCATAATACATGAATAGAATAAAAACTACAGCCATAATGGAATTTTCTTCATTTTATTTAATTAAGGATGGGGGATTAAGAACCAAAGCCATTTTAACATTTCTTGCCTAGAATATGTTTTATATGTTTTCTCCTGGTCATTGCTCATGAAGAAATTTTAATATAGATGCTTAATTTTATAAAGCCTTAGAGTTCAATCCTAATTGTGTCAGCTGGCTAAAACATCTCATAGGAATAGTGTTATGATAGGATTTTAAAGGCACACCTTCTCTACAGCTTGTTAGAGGCCATTCTAAAATACTAGATATAATACTAGAGGCCATACTAAAATACTAGATATAATACTAGAGGCCATACTAAAATATTCTTAGAAAAATTACTCTGGAAAGCAGGAAACTAAATCTAAACACTGCTTTATTGGTGACACAGTCCAGTGCAGGATTCACAGGACACCTGTAGCCACATATTGAAGATGTTTCTGTTGCCTAGGGAGAGACGTATGAAGCTTAGTCACATATACATGCAGATGCCACATATATTTAATAGGGAGATAAATTCCAGCCTCTGGGCCTGATTCAGCTGCCAATACAGACACCTAGTATCATATGAAGTGCCTGGGCTCTCCTGCCTAGCATTTGCTGCTATTTTATAAGGACTTGGGTCTCCTGTAGGTCCTGTGTCATAACTGTCAGCTGCACATGAAGGTCTGATAGTTTACATCTTGATGGGCAGATTCTCGTATTTCAAAAATCAGTGTATCTGAATCAAGCACAATTAACTTTCCAGTGATTCCAGATTCATTCAGAATTGACCAGTAACTACAGATAAAAATGTCTACTTACCTTTAACACAGGAGATATTTTGAGAAAAAAAAATATTTGCTTTGCTCTCAAGTTGCTCTTCTATGTGTTAATAAGGGTCTAAGCCTTTGAAATTGTTGCTAAAAACTCAGGACACTTCTCAGTTTAGCCAAAACCAGAGTATAAGGAAAGACATCCACTTCATAAATCACTAGCATTTAGTATCAGGCATTAATAGCAATACCAGCTGATACTTCATTGATGAATTCTCAGGGGAAAGGTTCCTTTCTCATGAGAAATGTCCTGATTGTAACAAGAAGTTACACAATGACATCCTACTGGAAATTATAGTTTCATTACATTTGGAATAACCTGTATGAATGTAATAGGATAATATTTCTCCAGGGGAAAAGAAAGTATCTGAATACCTTGATTTTCCTATAGTGGTAATGTTGTAAACATAATTTGTTATCTAGTCCTTGTTTACATTCAGACAGTTCTGAATTTTATTTTATATTTAAATTATTTTGTTTCATAGAATATAAATGAAATTATATTTAATTTACATGACATTTACCATTAGAAAATTATTGTTGTCCATATGCACAGGGTGTTCAGAAGTCCAAGTTCATTCCTCTGGGGGACTGAAGGAAGTGCTCTTTTCACTGATAATTACAAAAATCATGCTTTTGTGGTAACTTGTAAGGAAAAACAATCTGAAATGCTAGACTTCCCCTTTAGAATATGAGATTGGTTGAAAAGTGAAACTATGGTCTCCAGCTGGCTATATTAACAAGAGTGCTGTGTCCTTAATACTGCAAGTAATGCAATGAGCAGGAGAGGGAAACCATGTCACTGTTATGTTCTCTACTAATTGTCAGTCCCCTCGTCCAGCTCTGGATCCAAAGTGAATTCTCTGCCACAGTTTTGGAGAGAGAAGGGGAATGCTGAACAGCTTGAAGTTTTGTAAAAAATAATGAACAGCAATATATCGCCATTCTCATTCACATAACTCTATTGTTCATTCTACTCATACCTTTTTCTTGAAAACATAAACACCAGAAATGGATCTCATTCTTCATTCCTTTTTTTCTAAGAGTGGCATTCAGAAGTGCAGACCATTTTAATTAGCAGCTTCTAACACATCCAAGGTCTATTATGTCAGCCTTGGAAGAAATTGATCCTTTCACAGTGAGAGCATTACAGAGAATGCCAAAATCCTTTTTCAGCCCATGTGATCTGTGCTGAGATGTATTCACTGGGAAATACCTTTCATCACACCACAGGGAATTTCATGCTAGTATATTAATGTTAAGGATACATTTTTATAATTTTTTCCACAAAGCTTTTGGTAAGAATTTATATACACTTTCACATACTGGGGTGTCTGTCTGTATGTTCCTCGGCATATAGAATAATGATAGCGTAAACCTGAGGTACAGCACAAATGGCAGCACACTCCCTCAGCTATCTCATAAGAAACCACTTCAGCTTCTTAATGTGTCAACTTAAAAGTAGCTGCCCTACATCTACTGCATTCACCTACAATAGAGAGGCATCCACCTCTGTACTGCTGCTATTTTAGAAAATAGCTTACACTGACAACAATTTTGTTTTCCTTTAGAAAATCCTTGAAACAAAATGGTCATATCTGTTGCTTTCTTGTCTAAAATAAGTATCTGTCATTTATAGTACACCAGACCCTTAGAGAGTGCTTTTCAAAAGGTAGTAACTATTTTTCGCAGCACTCAGTGCATTAGGATTTGCTCATTTGTCAGCTGGGTAACTGAAGATGTAAGGAGGATAACTGACGTAGTCAAGGCTGAATGGAAACTTCATGATAGCAATAGGTGTAGGGTTCAAATCTTTTCTTCACTGCTCTGTTGAATGCTTTTCCACTTTGTGAATAAAAGATCATTTTGTTCTGGTTTTCCCAGGACTAAGGAAATATTTCACCAGTGAGGATAAATAAGCTGGTTTTATTCTTTTTATACATATATATACAGAAAATGTCTCAAAATTTTAAAATTATTTTCCAATTGGATAGCAGTCAAAGGTGTTTTGCAATTCCTTTACAGATGATTTTTCACCTACTGAAGATAAAGTGACAAACTCCAGTACTTTGTCCAAAGAAGGATTTCCTGAGGTTTAGGATGGGAGATCAGGTTTTCCAAAGATAAAAACTCTCCGTGCCAATACACAGTGGCTTGCTTCAATCAGGAAATATAATCTTGTTTTTGATACAATCCATAAAGTAGAGTGGGATTTTATGATATTCATTTTATGCTTCCCTCTGTAAAATAGAACTAAAGACTTTATTTCCAACAAAGTTGCATAACTGCATGAACAGTGATTCATCTGGTCAAATGTAATCATCTGTGTAATAGATCTCAATGCTCAGACATTAGAACTGACCAGCTCAGGTGTGGCAGTCCAGATGAGACTTCTTAAGTTTACTGAGGTGAGCATGGCCAATGTTGAATTCTGAATTCAGAAATTTAGGACCATTTATTCTTCTCAGCCTAGCTGAACCATACAGATAAGAAAGTAGATCTTTCCTGTCTTTCTCATGGGCATCAAATAAAATATGTTGAATTCCAGTGGCAGACAGATTACGGATAATGGAAAAAGGTGTGCTTTTCTTCAGTTCTATGACTCTGAGGCCAAAACCCAGACTAAAGGCTGATGGGCAGTAAACTCTATTTGCAGATTTTTCTTATTTTTTATTATTAAGAAATTATTAATTCATTATTATTGTTGTTATTATTATTAAATTAATAATAAAGGCAGAACACAGAGGTGCATCTGTGACCAGATCACTTCATTCGCATTTCGTTTACCTGCCCTGTTGGGAGAAATTATTGCTAGAAACAGTCTTAAGAACAGCCACTGGCACATTTTCCCCAAATGTGTTGACTATTGTCTAAAAAATATGAGGAAGCAAGGGTAAAACAATGCCTGTGAGCTTCATTGCAATTAATATCACATATTTTTTCCAGTCACTAAACCCAACTGTGCCTTGGTCTTGTTTTGTTGAATAGGACAGGCTTAGCCTAAAATTCTAAACTCCCCTATTATCAGTGAGGTTAACACCCATGGTTTTGGCCCAATATGATTTGTATGCTGCTTTTGTTTGGATTATTTACTTATAGTAATATTTCTATTTTTCATTTCCATGTAATACACATGGCAAAAAAAAAAAAAAAAATTATACAACAGTACTGACAAAAGTTAAACCTTGTCTTTAGATTATAAGATAGAAAGATAACACAATTTGATCTTATTATTCTACCTCAAATAAAATTTCTTCCTTTCTTCTCACCTGTGTCAACATATCTTTTGATTCTATAATTGATTTCTCATGCCATCCACATCTGTGTAAATTTACAGTTTCATAAATCAGGATGCAAATGTAGGCTGAACAGCACTACTGTGTAGCTGTGAATGGGTCACTGTGGCCATAATTAACAATACACCTTTGATGTTGATGGTTATTTATTGTGCCATTGTTATATTGTGCCAGAAGGCCCCAAAGATCAGTTTGTTATCTAGAACTCCTGACTAAATTTGGCAGAAACAAGTGGAAAAAGCCAAACTTATATAAATTTTATCTCATGAAACAATTACCATTTTTTTTAAAGGGCAGGTTTGACTCACTGAGAAAATTCTTAAGATATATTTTGCATTTGTATTCATTACTTGGAAATATTATCTGATAGAAAAATTAATTTACACTACTTCAATAAGTAAACATTTCCCCTGCCAAGTGCTAGCTTTCGTATATGATTACATTTAGGTAACTTTTTCTAAAAAATTACATTTTTTCCAAAACAATCCTGGTATGGCATTTTCTAGTGAAATTTTAACTCGGGGTGTTATAGGCAGTAACCATTACATATTTTTTATATTGGTATTCCTAAACTGAAATCAAAATATACCTTATACATTAAAAACTTAAAATACTCTTAATAATGCAGAAGTCTGTTATGCAGAAGAAAGCTAACTATGCATTGAACTGCACTAGTTACAGCCTGCCATCATGTCAGTCAAAATGCATATTCCCCTCTGTTCAGCACTTGTGATATCCCATCTATTTTGCATCCCATTTTGGAATCACTTGTGCAACGATGACTTTGAAAACTGGACTGAGCCCAGAAAAGGGCCCATCTTAGGGACAGTTTGGAGGACAGAAGAACTGGAAAACCCAAGAGACACTGAGAAAAATGAGTTTATTCATTCTGAAGACAAGAAGGTTTATAGGACTGAAAGACTGCTTTCACCTATCTAATGCAGGATTGTGGAGAAGTGAGATTCAGAGGTGCAAAGCTAATGCACAAAAGCAGAGATGCAAGTTGCAGAAAGGGAAATTCAAACCGGCTGTAAGGAAAAAAAAAATCACAGTGATGGTGGTAAGAACATGGAACAGGGGCCCAAAGGGGGTTCCTATCCACAGAAAACTTGAAAACTTGAAAACTTGAAAACTTGATTGTACAAGTTTGATTGACCTGGAAAGTTTGATTGACCTGGAATCATATTCTTTGAGAAGTATAAGAGTTCCGAGGAATGATCTGCCTCATAATATTAAATCCAAACTAGTTCTGACCATTTGAAGCAAACCCCAAACTGATCAGCATTGCTACAGCCTCTTGCTTTCCAAACTGCAATGCCTTACTTGCTGCCAAAGACAGCTTCATACTCTCCTGAGGTAAAACAGATGTGTCTGTACTTTGCACCCTAAATTTCTGATGGAGGCTGCTATTAGAGCTGATGCAGTCTCAGTGACGGATTTGCTTTACCATGCAACTGCAAAGAAAGGGACTTGAGTATTCACACAAGGGATTTCCTGTGACATGTCAAAGGCATTTTCATTTACCTGCAGAAGACAGCTAGTGGCAGTGTATGAGGATTAATACATATTTCAAGACAGTACATTTCTCTTTACTCTGTTTTGACCAAATGCTGCCTTTAAGCATCCTGAAATTGAATCCCTGGGGATAAAAATGTTAGAAACAAGGGATTACATAGAGGTGTTCAGAAGCCTGAATAGTGCTTCAGGTACCTGAACCTTTGTCAGGGATACTCATGTTTTTGTGTTCTCATTGTCTGCGTATCTCATGAACTGTTATTTCTAAGAATTTTAGAATCTAATTTCTCTCTTAAGTAGCTTATTCAATACTTGTATAAAATCCCTATTGCTGATCACTGATAAGTCTCAAGAAAGTCCCAAGAGAAGCCATCTTTAATTTATGAATGTTCTGTGGGGTTTTTGTAGTTCCCAGGCCACAAGGGATGGTGGCTCATCCCCATTCTTTCCTTGGCAGACTCAGGATGCTAAGACAATATCAATTAGTCTGATCAAGTCAGGATGTACTTCTGTTTTATATAAAAAAGAGCCAGGATAAATAAAAGGAAACAGAAAATATAAACGTAGTACAAAGGGAAAAAAGTGGAAGATGTATAGAAGGAGGTTTTCTAGAAGAGCTTTCTAGATAATACAAGGAGTACAATACAAGGAGTAGAAAAACAAAAAGGCTGAGAGAAAAATAAGTAAAAAAATTATGTTCTTCACTTGGGAATCAATGTGCTACTTTGCAGCTTGAGATGCCTGGAAGGAAAAGTCTTGTGTGCCTTACTGCTAACCTGAAGATATTTTATTCTATTCTACCATGCAATGTCAAATGTCTCTTGGAAACCTAAATAGATTACGTCTACCACATCAGCCCTATCTGCTCCCTGCATTCTCCTTTTGATAAGACAGAGATTTATATTCTTATTCTTCTTTGATAGGTGCATCAATCTCTGCTGTCAGGTTGCCTGTCCAAATAACAAACCTGCATATCACAGAAGTGTTTTAAATGTAATGTTGATAGATGTTGTTTGTGTGCACTTGGCATCAACTTACAGACACTTCCCTGCAAATTGCAACCTTTTCAAGAAACCCATATTTTCTATCTTTTCGATGTTCTCACCATTAAGGATTAATTATGGTCATAGAGTCATTACTTGAGACATTTGTAGGAATTCTGTGCTTCCGTGTCACTAGACTGATTCCCTAAGTTGCCTGCAGTACCCAATGCCAGTCTCATTCTGGCTTCATAAAATGTGGTTTGCATTTTGGGGACAGAAGAGTTGACAACACTGAACAAAGCCGAATGTTTCTAGTGAAATCTCTGGTCAGATAAAGCATTGCAAAGTGTTCTGCCTCTGTGACTGCTGCTGCTTGCCAGCACTCACCCACACTCTCTGATAACCTTTCAGAGTCCTTGTGCTGTCTCAGCTCGACGCAACAGCTCCCTGCTCCTCCCTCCTGCCTACAGCACACACCGACTTCCACCTTTCATCTACTCCTAGGTAAATTATTTGTTCAAATACCATACCTTTATTCCAATTCATACTCTTCTGCTTGTTTTTTTTCCCCATAGAAGCAGTGAACAGCAACTGGACCTTGACCAAGTAGCCGATCTTAGCTGGTTCAGTCAATGGGAAAATCCTGAGTCCTTCCTTTCTGAATATACTGGTTCAGTTCCTGCTCTCCTGGTCCTACAGCAAGGAAATTGCCCAGAATGACAAAAGCCAAATTATAATCTCTCTTGAGTGTTGTTGTACTGGCTCATTATATAGTGCATATAGACATATGCTTATAAAAAAAAAAGTCAGAACATTTTCCTGTGCAACTAATGAATTATTTACTGGCTAACACTGCATCATTATTAAAACTCTTGGATTTTTTTTTTTTAATCTTGAAAATATTCACCTACATGTTTTGCATTCCTAATTCACCTCCATGATAACTCAGAGGGAGGTGATTTCACACACTGCTCAGCACACTGCATAGGAACTGTTAATTTCTTGCATAAGCTACAGACACCTTCATCTGTTTCTCAGTTTCAGGTCTGTTGAAATGCTCAATTTGCAAAACTGGTATTTTACTAGTAATCTGTCATTATAAAGTCACAGAAGGTCTGTGATAATGCACTGTTTATGAGTTTGCTCTTTTCCTCCATACCCTCATATATCCTTACAACATTTATAAATGCTCAGTGTGTATCACATACAAAGTATATTCTAAGTGTTATTCATGGCATTTTAAATTCCTCTTGTCTCAAGTATTTCAGAATTATCAGATTAAAGATCACAGTCTTGTGGGATCAATATTTTTATGTGACTACAAGTCCATATAACTTTTAAAAAACTATTTGAACAGTTTATATGAATATTATCCCTTATTGATATCTACTAAATATGTAGTATTTTTCCCTGCTGTTATCCCAGGAAAGTCAGTAGAAAACATATAACAGATCACAGTGAATCTTTAGACCAAACTTAAAAAACTATGGCACTATCATTAAAAATTTTTAACAAAGGCCACGACAGAATGAGGATGAGTGTAATTCTTATGTCAACAAAATCAAGCAATGGAAGTACTATGTATGTTTCTTGTAAAAAATCTTGTTTACTTTTTCAAGAATGGCTGCATACCATAACTATTGCAAGAATTTCTTAACAGTCTGAAAAACAAACTCACAAACATTACAATACTTAACATGACTGGAAAATTTCCAGTTAAAAATATTAATTAAGTAATTTATTCAAGACAACATGTAAGACCATCAAAAGAATTGTTTCAAACTCTAGGCAATGACATTTTACTTTTTTCATATTTGGGTGCAAAATCAAAATGCTAAATCATTCATGTAAAATGGAATCTTGGAAAACATCCATTTTAAATTAAAAATTCAGATTTGAAACTTAATTTTTCTATTTCATTCTTTCTCATTCTAATTCATTAATTCAAATATCAAATTAACTAACTCAAGTGCTATACACTATGAAAAAAATCAAGTTGATCAAAACTAGTCCTTTTGTGAATATAGTTCCAATTAATAATACTCTTTCCAGCTATACATTTCCAATTAAGCAATCAGATTTTTAAATTGCATATTGAATATGTCATTTTTTGAGGGCGTGATGCTTACAATGAATATCTCAGGTCACTTTTCCTTAGGGTTAAACAAATCAGCAGTCATGTTAAATTTTTTAGTTTGAAGCTTAAATATGACCTCATTTTAGAGAGAAAAAAAAAGCTAAATTCCTCAAATTAAGGGTATTTTGAAGAAGATTTTAAAACATGTAAAATGTTGATGTCCAATCACAATGAATCCCAGGATACTTGACATTTTTTTTTCGAAGTTAGATAAGAATTGAGCAACATAACAGTAGTAGTGGATAGCACAGAATTGTGTTTTGGTACTGTGTTACAGATTGTCATACTGTATTATTGTACTTCTGAAAGACTCTAGTTTCTTTACAATTCTTTGGTCAACACAGAACATTTAGTTTTTTATTCCTCTTCCTTGATGCATTTATGATTACAAAATCTAGTCAGAGATCAGAGTTGATTCTAAAGGTTAAAATACATTATTATTTAAACAACAACCACAGGATCTAGTAAAATAAGGAGATTGATCCTGCAAATATTTGGGCAAAGTGACAAATAACCTCAATCCATGAAAAACAAAACATAATAAGAAAATACCCAAAACCAACCACACCAACAAACAGAAGCAGCATACAAGTCTAAATGTTACTATGAGTTTAACCAGTATCTGGAAAGAATAATGGAAGGAAACAGCTATTTCATTAAAAACTTCAATCAAATAACTCAAGAAAAATTCTTGTGCCAGGTCCTCATCTAGTGGATGTTATGATTGTGTTACCTTCCTGAAAATGTGGGAATGATTGTTCATTTGGGTATCACAGTAAGTTTCACCGAGCGAGGATCTGTCTACTGAGTACAGCAAATACGTGTATTTTGAGAAAATTCATTGGCTTGCTTGACTTGATCTATCTTCTTCCAGGACTTCTCATTTTATGTCTGTTTCAGCTGTAAAGTGAAGGCTAATGCAACATGAGCCACCTGTTATCAATCAAGGAGTTCACATCTTCAGTGACTGCGCTTCTTTGAAGTGCTGGGAGAAACAGAAATGTTTGTCATGTTCTCAAGGTGGTTTCTGAACCTTTCAATCTTTTATCTAGATTACAGCCAATACCTCTTTCGTCAGCCCTTCCTCAGATTGTGAAATCAGCAATTTAAAAGGATATTCTCAGCACAGGAAGCACAGAGGAAGCAGGACATGTAATCAATCTTCAGACTCCCATGGAACGTGCTAACAGGTTTTATTTCTGTAGTCATCCAAAGGATTAGACTGCCTGGTAAAACATCTTCACCATCTCTCTCTCTGCCTTTCATTCTGTGTGCTTTAGCCCTTTTCCCTCTCTCTGGCATATTGCTGCATGTTGCCTATATTTTCTTTTTAATTATTTTTGTAAAATATCCATTACTACTTTTTCACTCAGCCAAGCACATTATGCAGTGAGATCACAGCTACTTGTAATACTTGAAAGATACATTCAGCATGGTATCTTTGGAAAAAAAAGAAAATCAAAATGTACTAATGGGGGGTTTTTTGTTGTTGTTTTGGAAATTCAGCCAGAAAGAAAATAGCAACATGGCTGTTATAGCTGTCATTAAGTATATGTGAAAGGCAAGGATCATGCTATCACAGAACTAAATGAGTTAATATTATCTTCCTTACTCTAGTGATACCTTGTTCATTTGTAAGTAGAAACTGATATTTACTGTGCAGTGTTTCAATTCCACCAGCATCTTACTGAATGCATGCACTCCTGAATGCATGATTTGATTTACAAGTATTGTTCTACTTTCATATACTCTGCTCTCCCTTTGCTTTTTGTTGCTTTCAGCCATTTCCCTCAGCTCCTGTAATAACCTTGATCTCTTTCAGTCACTTCGTTAGGCTCCTCTGGTAGCCATCCTCATAGTGAGCTCTTGACAGCACTCATCAATTCTGGATGTTTCAATTAATTGAGCCAGCACCAGTCTCCTGCCTGCCTCTGTTAGCTCCTTTTGCCAATACTTCAAAACCTCCAGCAAAGCAATACTGTAGGATGGAATAGCTCGGTGACCTCAACACAGTGAGACTAGGCTGGCAGTTTAAGCAGAAATTTTTAGTCAGAAATAGCCTGCCATGTCCCCTTGCTCCAAATTCAATTTTCAGCTCTGTTTCTAGGGATGTATAACATAGAGATCCCAAAAAATTGGTGAATTAGTAGGTTTTTGGGGTTTTTTCCTTATTGTTAGTAGTGGTATGTTGTTTCCTGGACTGATGAGCTGACAAGGGAGTGAATTCAGAGGCCTTAAAAACAATATACAGTCCTTTCTAATTGTCTTCTACTCATGCATTTGGTATCAACACGTGTGTGTGTGTCTGTGCATGCAAGCATCTCTCTTGTGACCTGAAATGTTTAAGCACACTAAGTGAATTGTTCCACCCAATTATTTTATTGTGAATTAGTACCTATGATTTGCAAGTTTTTATGAAACTTCAAGTAATATAAAAAGGAAGAAACACTTTGCTGTAAGCTTCTCCACTGGAGTATGTATTTGCTAGTAAGAGCTTAAAAATTATTACTTGTACACTTCCACATTAATTTAGTATTTTTACACTTTTAACCATATCAAATAATTTGAGCTGTGGCCCAATGCAAATACAAGTTAAATCCACTCTTATTCTGTGGCTGTTCAGTAAGATATAACCAGGGTTTAATTCAAGGCAGTTACCTCTAATTAGAAAATAATTAAACCTTAAAGTAATTGAACATTGAACCCAGTTACTGGGAGGCTAAATGCATAGTGCACAAACCTGCTTCTACAGCAGAGAAAGATATTAAGATATTGAAGTGAATATCGATAAACAGTTTTTTACAGAAAGAAAGAGAGGTCTCATCTAAACTATGCTCTTACAGTGTTTGTGCTATCTGAGAATTGGCTCACCTTGAATCCACACACACATTTATAGTTACATGAAGCGTCATAATCAAACTCTTCTGTCTACCTAGCTTGTAAAACTGAATTTGGTGGAAATATTCACCCCCAAATTCAAAGATCAGAGAAGCAAGATTTGATCTAATCTTTGTATATTGTCAAGGCATTGTTATGTATGTCATTCTCATTATGCTAAGAATTGAGCCATTTGTATGTTTGGACTAAATCCTAACCAGTCTGTCTAGGATATTTCTCTTTCAATAGAGCCAGTGGGAGCTGTGTAAGTTAGCCCAAAAGAAAAATTAGAGTTTTAATGAATAAACTTGATCAAAAAGGTTTCAATATCTTTTATTTCTTTTTTTTTTCTTTTCTTTCTCCTTGATGGTAAGCAGAACTGCTATGTAAGGTATATGGTGCAATTGAGTGCATATTGCACTTGAATAGGGAGCAGCATTTTTGCTGTATGTGATGGTTGTCTCAATGTAAAATGTGCTGCTTCCCTAGAGGAATCTGGATCTCACAAACAATGGAGCTGAGGGCCTTTTATGTGGTTTATAACTTATTGTCAGTGAAGGAATTATCCAATAAGTAAGTGATTAATCACAGATTCCTTCAGGTCTCAAACTGTGTGTTGAAAGTTTATGAAATAAAAGAGTATTTCATGCATGTGTCTGCACCTAACAAGTAATAACCACCTGGGAATGAGAACTACATTTAAAAAAAATAACAACAGGGGCAGCAGCACAAAGTACTAATCACTTGACTAATTTCTGTTGTCACTGAGAAACATACCTTTGCCAGACAATCATAATTAAATGGCCTAAAAATTAATTAACATTTTATTGTCAACAAACAGCAAAGAAAATATTCAGAATTTCCATCCTAACCATTTTTTGACCATTTCAGCAGCATACAAAAGTAAAGTTTGCTATACAGAATTTAATTCTGAGATACAAGACATAAGAAAATATGCATAATTTCAAAGATTTAAAATGTTAAAATGTCAATTTTTAGAGAAACCTAATTAACATGCAAAGTAAATATTTTATTTTGTAAAAAAACACATTGTGCATACTAAACACAAAATCTTTTGAATAAAATGCAAAATTGTTATACTTTTATTTTGTGGATATACAAATGCTTGTAGCATGTATATTTCATCATGATTTATCAAACCATTTTATATGGGCCTGTTATTATATATTTTTCATTTTTCAATTTTTCAGTCACTAAAAATATCTGCAATTTTTTCTTGTTTCCAGGCTAAATGATCATGACTGAATTTCAGATAAAGAGTAACCTTATGATGCTTAATTTTGACAGTAAGGTGGAATAAAACAATGGAATTTTGATGAAGGAGATGACGAAATATGACAGAAAAACATCGACTTCTCAGTGCTGAACCATAACCCCCAATAAGTTTTGCAATAAAATATCAATGGATATTCAATACAGAAGAAATGGAAGTGTGAAAAATTGCTAAATCCAAAGTTTAAAATAACAGTTTTCAAGTGACCAAGCAGAACAAATCTCCATCATTTTTAGGTGGTTTGCACCTTAAATTAGTAGAATGGTACCTTTGAGTACCATAGCAAGAAACTGAAAAGGAACCTTTTAAGACAAGTGTGGAATCTTCATGTGTACTTCTTAAAATTGTATTTTGCATATTGCTTGTTTAAACAAGGAATCCTTGATCTTGGTGTACTGTTTGCAGTTCAGCTGCAAGACTGACCTCACCACCCTGGGTTTCCCTTATAGTCAAGACAGCAAACTGGGATTGCATCAACATGATTCCTTTCATCCCAAAGCAGACAGCTAAAATATGTGGACTAAAAGCATACATTTTTCATGTTCAGTACAGCATTGTAGATCCATCAGATAAATGCTTGTTCTGGCATAATCTGCCTTCACTAAAACAAGGAAAATAAAGTATTCCTTTCTTTAGGAATCTATCTTTGTGGTCCTGTCTGTAATTATCTTCCACAGGTGCTATATGGCAGAAAAGACCATGAGCTAATTATCTTGACGATTTCTCAAATCATGTAATTACTGAAAAGCTGATTGCTCTGTCTTTATTTTTATTTCTTCTCTAGCTGATTTTCAAACAATAAAAATCATTAGACTGATTTATCTGTGTTCTGTGTTCACAGTTAAACAATACAGACAGCTGTTTTACCAAAAACTCAACCACAGAGAGCCGTACTGTCCTTCATGGTATCAAACTTTAGTTGTGCGCTTGACCTTCAAATACAGACAGATTTCCTGCACACAGATTTCTAAAAGTGTTTTTCAAAAAGAATTAGATGATGAATAAAAGGCAGCTCTGCACTTGCTTGCTGAATAACAGAAGAAATAATAGTTTTGCTGAATGTATTAAGACAGCCTGAATAAACAGGGAAACTTCTCAGACAGAGAAAAAAAACATGACTTTTCATGTTGATGGTATATGGATGGCTTTTCATTTTTCATCCATCTCTTATTCTTAGAGGGACAGTAGGTAAGTGCATCAAGGCAATTCTTCTAGACTTCTCAAAATTTATTCAAATCTAATCAAATTATTTCTTAATATTTTTACTGGCTGGGTGTCTTGGGTTGAAAAATGTAACCAAAAATGTGTATTCTATTTTCATCTGTTGAAACCTGTTGGGAGATGTTGTTCTTCTCTCCTCCTGCACCCATCCTCCTCCGAGGGACATCACCTGTGAATGGGCCATTTAAGGCCTCTCACATGACTGATAACATCACCTCCTTCCATTGGGAGATGCTCCACACAGTGGGAGGAGCCAAAGCCTTTCCACCGGGATAAAACCAGCAATCCTAAACAATAATTCAGGCGGTTTTCTACTGAATTCTTGGAGGAAGACTGGACCCATCTTGCCAGCACTGGACCCTTTTTTCTACAGGATCATCTCTACTTCACAGAACAACATCTGTTACTCCAGGAAGACATATTTGGACTGCTTCCAACACCCTGACAACAGGTTCTCAAGGCGTATCTCTGACTCTGTCAGGGTTTTCTAGGACTTTTGTTTGTTTGCTTGTTTGGTTTTTTTGTACTACTGCATTTGTATTTTTTTAATATTTGTAGTAAACAACTGTTATTCCTATTCCCATATTTTTGCCTAAAAGCTCCTAATTGCAAAATTGTAATAATTTGGAGGGAGGGGTTTTTACATTCTCCATTCCAAGGAAAACTCCAGTTTCCCTGACAGATACCTGTCTGTCCAAACCGAGACACTGGGAAACTGTTAGAGATGTTTAAGTCCACCTTTAACCATCACCAGAAGAAAATAAAGCTTTTATCTGAATTTTTCTATCTTTTAGTGTGATTCAGAAACACATTGGATAGTTAGTAGTGATGTCAGAACACAAGTCATTCCTAAGTGTAGGTCTGTGAGATTTTCTTTTTTCCAGAGATCTAGCTAAATTTTTAATTTGGTGCAGGGAGACTTCATTACTTTTACTGAGTTTTATTTCAGTTACTGTTGAAAAAAAGATTACTTGTTTGTCAGTCCTGATTTATTTCAATTTGATTCACTACCACCTCTGCCTTAAATGAAACTGAGAAGGTGCATCAAGAGAAAGCAAAAGTGGTGGAGGACTTACATAGCATTTGAATGAGTTCCGTGAAACTCACTTTAGACGAGAGAGAGGCAACACCCTTTTTCTGATGACTAAGTAGGAATTATTTCTCCTATTTCTCCTCAAAAACCAGGGTACATTGTTGAGGACTGTATTAGTGGGTATTTAGATGAGGTACAAGTCATGTCAGTGCTTCTGTTGTGTGGGCTGATCTGAATTAACCAGGACATAGAGAGTATGCATTCCTCCTTTACACTGTGAACTGTAATGCTGAAGCTTTTGAATATCAGCTTTGATTTATTGATATACAATATCTATTAAACAATACTTAAAAATCAAGAGGAAAACACAGCTGATCAAAAATGCAGATGGTTGCTTTGTTTATGGTATGATTTAGACACATATTGCAGAGACTAGACCAGTTTTCAGTTGGTTTCTGGGAACACATATACTCTGCAAGAGTGTTTTCATTCACAGTGTGACAGAACTTGACCTTATAGACAATTAGGGCTTGTTATAAAACTCTTTCTGTTACAAAACTTTCTTGCTTAAGCCTTTATTCTTTTTTTGTCTGAGAAAGTTTCAAAGCCTTCAGATGAAAAAATTTTCATTGGGTCAGTGACACAATCTTGGTCATACTGAGACACTGAAAGAGGAGAATAATTGTGTTTTGTGAGAAATCTTTGAATATAGTTATTAGCTATGTTATTAATTTTTGTAAGATGTTTTGAACTCTTGTAAGAATTTAATATCATGGGTTGGGGTGTAGGAATATTTTCTTAACGAGGTGAATTAAATAGACTTAGCCTCTTTCTTCCTGCTTTAGAGCTTCTGCCTTCACACAGATTAAGTATCTTTCACAAAGCTTTAACATGAAACTGTCATGCTGTGATCTGATTCTGGTGTGAGGTTCAGATAAACCAGACAGTGCATGGACACAGGCTTTGCATCTCTCATACGGTTTCCCACTGTTTTTGTCTGTGGTCATCTTGGTAGAATTCATATCTAAGTGCATGATTTACTTAGATCATGTTTTCATGTAATTTATCTTTCAATTTATTCAAGGATAAAAAATTGAAATCATACAAGCAGGCCCTCCACCCAGTCCAAGATTCTTTTAAAGATGAAGTTAATATGGCTGAATCAATTGAAATAGTTTTTCAACATTTTGTTGCTTTAACTTTTAGAAAGACAGCAAGACAAAGAATGGAAGAAAGGGGAAACTGTGACTTGAACCTCAAAGTAATGTCACTTAAAAGCTTCTGTTTTCATGAGCTGTGTGAAATAAAAAAGTATTCCAGAATGTGGATGGTACCTCAGAAAGTTATTTGAAGTTCTTTTCTTGACTGTCAGGGAAAGTATAAGCAGAGAGAAACAGAACATCATTTTAGTCCCAGGGAAAACATTTAATTCCCCCTTTGTTATTTAATATTAGAATTGCACAAACTGATTCAGATAATTTTAATTAATTTCCCCCAGGCAGGATTTTGGGTGGTGACTCCAAATTTACCTAATATTAAAAGAGGAATTTGCCAGTGAAATGAAGTCTAAGTGAGCAAGTTACAGCAGCCTTGAGACAGAAGTGAATTCCACACTGGTAAATAATGTAAGTTTATAAACCTGTTTATTCTGGCTTAATGGAAAAGTACATTGATATTTCCCTTGATAAATATTTGAGGCATTCATCATCTTATTTAAAGCAGAAAAAGCAAAATTATATAATTTTTATTCACTTTCTCTTCTGCATTTTTGAAAATATTTTTATGCAGCAGAAGGCTACACCACCTTGGGTGAGGAACTCTGTGCTTGTCTAAAGCAGACTGAAGATCTACAGAACAGACTCTGTAACATGAACTTCCAAAGTCAGCACAAGTAGGCAGTAAACATAGGGCTATAATGCTTCTCTTTTTTCTCTTCAGATCTGAATTATTTTCTTTGTGTTTAAGTTACCAAGATAACCTATGTAAATTTTGTACTCTATGTGTAAATACATCTTTTTCCTTTCCCTTTCTTTCCCCCAATTATTCCTCATATGATTATGTGGTTTATGAAAGAAAATGCCTCTGTACAGAAATAGACTGGTGTATTTTAATCTCTAGAGTAGGAGACTGTTTGTGCTGAAGGAAATTTGGAAATATTGCCCTTAAATGATTACAGAATAGCGTCATTCAAGCTCATGTAACACAGTGAATATTAATAAATATGCAAATGAGTTATACTTCATATTTAGTGATTTTAAATGTTTTATATTTTAAAATATTATAAAAATATTTAAAATTATATTATTAAAATATTTTTAAATATTTTTAAAAACACTTTTTTATTGTTAACACAGGGATATGTGATATACATGATGTGTTAATTGCATTAACAAAAAAAAAGTGTTTTCTAAAATATTTTCAAATATGACTCTTCTGACATAAACTAGAAAAGTGGTCTGCATTTTTTACTCAAACTTCAAAGAAGTGGTATTCAGGACTCCAACTAATACCCCAAAAGAATAAAAAACTCATAAAAATTCCTCCAAAGAGTATTTAATTTAGAAATAAAAAGGAAAAGAATCCTATAATAACAACCACAAAAATAGCAATAATAACAGTAATAGTAATAACCCTACCAAACCCCATCAAATTACATGGTGAAAATCCAGCAATGCAAATAGAACCCTTTTCCATCGTGGCAAATAAACACAGGTTAATTCTTTGTGAACGCGCAACATTATCAGTTGGATATACAGTATGCATATATAAAAATATGATCCTGTCTCACCAGTCTGAAGCAATCTCTTTTTCCTTAAATAGACATCCATGCATCAACCAATCAATCAACATCATCACCTAAAAGCAAAACCCTACAAAACCTTAAGATTTTTTGCATGTAACCAACAACAAATGTTGACAAACTAAGAGGAATGGTGAGTTCAGACTGAAAATTTTACCTTTGGTTGGTGCCCTTCATTCAACCAGATGTCCTCCAGCAATTAGGTATCTTCTGTGACCTGTCATTGGCAGAGAAATTAGTTCTAAAAAAGCAGTATTCAAACTGTTTTGGAAAAGATCAAAGCCAAATCTATAAATCTACCCTTGAAACTGACTGCTAAATGTTGGGAATGAAATAACAGGGTTACAAAGTACATATTTTAGAAAAAAGCACCACTCAGGTAGATGTAATTTTTGAATGGTTTTGAAGTACTCAGCGTGATGAAGAGTCAGAAGTGCGAATGATGGAGTCAAGAATAAAAGGTTGAAACCTTGGCAAGCTGGGTGTTGTATGTTTTAAGAGTTTCAACCTGAGTTCTGGACAACAAACCACCAGACTATACAGCATCAGCTAGTCTGGAAAAAAGCTACCTCAAAAAAAAAATCACCTCAGACAAGGAAGCTGTAATAGCTTCTGCTATTTCTTCTTTTCCTTGTTTCTGCAAATCAAATGTACTGAATCTTAACTCCCTACTTTTACCTTAATATATAAAACATGTCTAGAAATCTTCTGGGCACAAAGAGCAGCTGGCATAATATAAGCTATGTTTATGCAATCCAGAGTTTCCAAAGTGGAAAAAAGTGGGGGTGGCAAAACTTGCTTTTGAGAATGTTACCTGAGACCTCACGTGTGCTGACTGTTGCCCAGTTTTATCTGGGAAACTGTTAGTTGGCCTCAGCCCAAGGCAAGTCAGGGACCAATCCCACAGTTAGTTGAGTGGACTTTCAGGTTCTGGGGGCTGGTAAAATCCCCGAATGCTCTTGACTTTGCTTTTTCTGTGAAGGTCTTCAACCTGATCCTGTGCATGAGGCACCATTTTTGTGTCTGCATTGCATTACCCAGTTCAATAAAAATTTCAAGTGACAATGCTTCCAGCTCTTTGACTCTGGGGTGTAGTTATCTGAATAAACACTTACCCTGAGCTATCATGCTATCATCAAACAAAGATACATATTTGCAGGTGTAAAGGTACTTGTATGCAGTTATTAGCAGGTGTAGGTTTGTATCTGCAAAAGTAAAGGCCCTAAATTACATGATTAATTATCTCTTAGTCATAGCACAGGCTTGCACTAACCTATTTTCTCTGCTTAATAAGACACATTCAAACCTGTTCCTTTTCACCTAAATTCATATTCATCCTGTGTCCATTCAAACTGCCTGATTTTGTTTCACTGCTTCTGTCTTAACTGCCTGAATCCACAGCCAAAGTTTAACACTGTGCCATTGGCCTGCATAACATCTCTCAGGAAAATAGTTCTCAGGCACAAACAGCAAAGCGGCAAGAAACTAACATCACTGACTCCAGCTTTTAAAAACAACTGTAGCACATTTGCTAGTAAGATCTGCATTTCTCCTGGCCAACATGCCAAGCAGCTTCAACTTTCAGACCTAATTGGACTAAGTAACAACTCATACAATATTTAATTACTCATCCAATTAATATCTTATTTTCCTGATTGTACCCATAGACATGAAGGAGAAAAAATCCAAATTAACTTATTTTCATTGTGAACAGAATTGTTTTCAAAGAGAATTATTTCCTTGAGTCATCAATGGAACTTTAGTTTTAATGCCAAAATTACTCAGCCCGAGACTGACTGCTTAAGAAAGTAATTTTTTTGCCATTAAAAAGCAGATGCAAAATGTTTTTAAAGCTATCACTTTGGACTAATTAAATGGAATATTGGACTCACTTCATAATATCACTCTGCAAGTACTCTTTAGTAGAGCTTCCTCTCCTGTTCCAAAATGGCCAATTAGATAAGAGTGACAGCTGTTAGGGTGGCAGATGCCAGTACCAAACTGACGATAAAATAATGACTTCTCTTTTTAAAACAAGACACATTTTCACAGGGTGTGGTGGAAAAGATGCAACATATCATCTTATAGGGGTAGACTGGCATTTCTTAGCCTTTTCAAACACTTGCTTTAGTTTTGCTGATTGCATCTAGGGACCCAGAAAAGGTAGACACAGAAAAAAATGGACATACCTGCCAGTATGGTTCTCAATCTAATTTGCCACCTATTCCTAGAACAAAAGGGGAAGGAAAAGGAGGGGAGGCTGCCAGTGCTGGCTCACACTCAACCTGACGCCAGCCAGCACCCCCAGCTCTCTTTGTGCAGGGCTGAAAAAGGACTGAAAAGACAGCAGAAAAAAGAAATGTTTTAGTCTTGACATACACATAAGATGTATTTCAATGGTTATTAACCCCATGTAATAGCTCCAAAGCAAGCGATCTGTCTGACCATGTTGTTCAGTCTCCCTGTGGGCAGTGGGTACCACGCCTGTGCTTGTCTCATGATGCAGTCTCACTGCTCACCCTGCTTTAGAGCTGTCTCAGTTCACAGTTTTGAGGTTCCTCTGCCAAATCCTTGGAAGACTGCTAGGTTTTCACCCTGCTAAAGACTTCCTGACAGTGCCCAGTTTGAAGTTTCTTTACATTTCATGACAATTTTTTACACAGTTTGACATTTTTTTTCAGCCAAAAAATAGCTATTAATTCTTGGTTTGCCTTGAAGATGCAATTTTCAATGACTAAATAACTTCTTTCCAACTGTATCCATTATTTGACATTTTTTGCCCCCATGCCTAGGGGTATTAATACTATTTTGAAGGCCTGCATAATGAAATTGCTATGTGTGATGGAAACAGAGAGACTGATGATACAAGTCAAAAATAAAACCATTACATTACCTCCTAAGGCACTGGCTTATATTTTAACAAAATCTTTACTTTAACTTTGTCCTCTTCTGCATTATCTACACTGGTCTTCCAGCAGACAGAGGAAATCAGGAGGTGACATTTTCTATATCATTTTAACATACGCATATGTATCACTTAAGATATACATATCTATGTAAAGAAGCACACCAGAAACAGTAGAGTAAGGTATTCGTCTCTCAGGTGACTGCCCACACAACAACAAGCTCATACTCTGACAATGAATCTCATTTATTTATTATGAACAGGTGTGATTTGGAGAAAAAAAAACCTCATGATCAAAGGAATAATTTTGGCAAGTATGTGGATTGCCTTTCGGTTTATTTATAAATACTCAACAACTCAATAAAGTATAAAGCAAGCTCTGTCATGACAGTTAAAAGAGCCTATTTTACAGTTTGGTTAAATTTTCAGAATATGTTAATGCCTGGTTTCACTGTTTTAAGGATTAAGGATTGATCCCACTATTTTTTGTGCAAATGGTTCTGTTGTAATTATGGTATTTCAGCCTTTCTGGCCTTCATCATATTTTAATTTATATTATTCCTTTGCTTTAGAAAATAACTCAATATTACATTTGGGAACAGAACAAAGGGGAAATTATCTAGCTGCTCCTTTGATAATATTACACTCTAACTTGTGTTCAGCTTTAAAATTTATTGCATGTTTATATCCATGAACAGTGAGTCTTAATATTATCTTGACAAGCTTATTTTTACATTTGTCAAAGTCCAAGGGAGTAGAGAAGATCACCATGGCAGGTGTTCTACCTTGGGCCTTTTAAATAGACAAAGACAAACAAAAGGAGAACTCACATCTGTCCAAGATTTCTGTTACCGTCACGTTGTTCTACTTTCTGAAGAAGGAAACTTTGAAATGTCTCTTTATTGTTTCAAACTAGTGGCTGCTTATACTCAAATGAAATTTTCAAGCATCAGTATGTGTCTGTTGGCTAAATGCATCTTCTTTAATCAGAATAGAGACATTTCTTCCCTTTTTCAGATCAATGGGGAAATTTCAGCATTTCCAGTCAGCATATTAGACATTATGCAACATTTATGCCTTCATGTGCCTTTCTTTAAGAATTGTTATATAAGTTGTTCAGAATAAGAACTCTGAGGCAACAGATCAGTCATATAAAACAGAGTCAAAGACTAGGCAAAAACCTGACAAATTTGCTGATAAGAGAAATAACTTGTGCATGAATAAATGCCAACATTGAAGACAGTGTTTGAAGAACACTGACATCTGCCACTGAAGTCTAAGAAAGGTGAAAGAAAATCTGGGATTTGGGTCTTCAAAAATCCATTGTTGACTGCATATCCACTCTTCCAGTATTTCAAAAAAACCTTAAAAGCAAGTTAAAACATTTCTCGATGTTTTAGAAATCTTCAGCTTTGGAAATTGTTGCTGGGTCTCTAAAAGCAGCGTCTAACTGTTTGCATCCTTTGGTCCCAGGAGAGATGTTTACATCATTACCATGTGCTGCAACAGTTAGAAAATGGGATGTTTTTTACCATCATCATGAATACTCCACGTAATTGGGGCTTAATCATCAAGGCCCCGAGGGTAGCATAATGGTACTTAATTAGGACAGTAATGTCATCAGGCAAAGGTTGCTCTGTAATTAAAGCACAGAACTATGCAAATCACTTCATCACTCTCCCTCTCTTTTTAAGAAGTGAAAGGTACTTTTAATGTGGGCAGATAGTGACAGGGCAAATGATTTTAAACTGAAAGGAGGTAGGTTTAGATTAGATGCTTAGGAAGGAAATTTTTACTCAGAGAGTGATGAAGCACTGGAACAGGCTGCCTGGGGAAGCTGTGGATGCCTCTGGCAGTCCCATGTTGGATGGAGCCCTGAGTAACCTGACCTAGGGAACGACATCCCTGTCCACAGAAAGATTGGAACTCGGTGATCTTTAAGGTTTTTTCCAACCCAAGCCATTCCATGATTCTATGAGTCTAGGATTATAAAAACAAGGAAGTTACTTCTGAAGCCAAAGACAGGAATGGATGGCCATCCATTCCTGTCTTTGGCTTCAGAAGTAACTTCTTATGTTAGCAACAGAAGTAAGGAAAGATGAAGTTTAACAATCTTCCTGTGTAGTATACCCAGGGCTAGTAGGTTCTGTATTCATTTAAGAGTCTAGTTATCTCCCATCAATTTTGAGATTCACATTGATCTCTGGGGTTTCTGGATAGTCAGTGTCTTATTTATCCTTGATAGTGGCACATGCAAGTACCCTCTTTAAAGAAGTTTAAAAAGTAAGATTGTCTCTGCTGCACCATATATCTCAAAACAAAACCTTGAAGGTTGAGGTTCAAACTCCTATTCCAGTTAACATCCTCAGATATGTCCTTTTAATAAATAATTTGGGGTGGGGTGGGGATGGGGGAAGAGACAAGAATTACAGTATGCATTTTTCCAAGACCAATGAGTGCAAGACTGTGTGTGAGGGGGTGTTCGTGATTTACATATTTGTATGAGTGCCTGTGTGAGAACAAGCAGTGCAAAGAGGAGGAGATGACTTTCAAGTGTTGTGAACAGTTGTCCTCTCTAAACTAAAAGAGTTGGTACCTACCTTCTGGGAAAGGCAAGATCCCATATATATTTTCTTCTGCTGAATATTTTGCTAAATAGGAACAATGCACCTCAGTAAAATAACTTTTCTCCTGGTAAGAACCCTTAATAATAATAAGTGCCATGCACATACTCTCTCAATGTTAAATTCTGTGGTTGGGTTTTTCTTGTTGTGGTTTTTTTAGTATTTGTTTTGGGTTTGTTTTGGGTTGGGATTTATTTTTTTTTTTGGTTTGGTTTTTGTTTTGTGTTTGTTTGCTTGTTTGTTTTAATCTGAAGGCAATTTATGGTTAACATATTTTATGAAACCCAGAACACTTGTCAGTATGTGTTGCTCATTACCTAGTACCACTGATTGCCTGATGGTGGCAATGCATAACCTCTCATAATTGTCTGTTTTTAGCTGGGCTGAAAGTCTTTTTCCCATGGTGTAATTTATGGAGAGTGGCAGTCTCCTCCCTGCTTCTCCCTCTCTTCCCCTGAGGAGCAGTGCCAACAGCACTCTTTCCACAAAGATCCTTGTGGCTGGAATGTGCCTGTATGGAGAATATTACAGGAACAACACTTCATTGGCAAAAAATTCATCACATACCTTCAACAGATTCTATACTGGGAAGAAATCAATCCCCAAGGTATATTAGCCAATGGAGAAGTGGAAAAAATTCTGGAAGACCTGTGTGGTTGTTTAAATAATTCCCTATATCCAGAGAAGCAAGTGATGCAACTTGGTACCCAGAAAAAAAAGTTTTGTTTTTTTTCTGGAGAGTTTATTTTGGTTCACAAGATGGGGTGGGGAAATTTGTGTATACAGATATAAATATTTCTCATATCTATTTCCAGTACAGCCCAGTGAACTTGCTGTTGGGAAAAAGGTTGAAAGTCTCTTAGATGTAAATCTTCCTAAGAAATATTTTGTATTATGAATCTTGCAATAGAAAAGTATTTTATATTAATATTATATGGCTCTAAGTGAGACTACCCTGTAGATCCCATAGACATGCTTTAGTTCAGTATCAACTGTGCTGACTTCACCTTTCTTCCAGTTGTTCCCTAAGCCCAACAGCAGAACATCAATGGTTTTTAAAGTTCCTTAAGTACATTTTTTTAGTTTATGGTGGGATATCCAGCTTTGATATAAGATACTGAATTCCTGAAGGTACAAAAGCAGTAATTCATAATGAATATGAATTGCAAGCAATAGTAAGCTGCAGAAAAAACATTGTTCTTATAATCTCATTCTAATATGTTAGAAATTTTTTTGTTCTAAGGCCTCTGATTTAAAATTTGGATGAAATTCCTGTTATGGGTCAACACAGTTTGGTTTTTAGTTGAAGAAGAATACAGAATATTGCCCTGTCAGGACCTCAGATTACTTTAGAGAAAACAGAATACAACTTTTGGTAATACCTATATAAAACTGAGGCTTTGTTTGAGCCCTCGCTCTTTTCTCCCAGTGAGCCACCAGGTAACATCGTGAGCACCATCGGGGCCCGGCTTAGGCCCGCTCCGCCTTGGGCGGCTGGGCTGGGCCCACCCGGGTCTCCGGGAGCCGCTGCCGCGGGGAGCGGCCTGGGTGGGTGAGCCCCTCTTCTCCCCGGCTGAGCCCGTCCTCTCCCCGGGCTGAGCCCCTCCTCTCCCCGGGCTGAGCCCCTCTTCTCCCGGGCTGAGCCCCTTCTCTCCCCGGGCTGAGCCCCTCCTCTCCCCGGGCTGAGCCCCTCTTCTCCCGGGCTGAGCCCCTCCTCTCCCCGGGCTGAGCCCCTCCTCTCCCCGGGCTGAGCCCCTTCTCTCCCCGGGCTGAGCCCCTCCTCTCCCCGGGCTGAGCCCCTCCTCTCCCCGGGCTGAGTCCCTCTTCTCCCGGGCTGAGCCCCTCCTCTCCCCGGGCTGAGCCCCTCTTCTCCCGGGCTGAGCCCCTCTTCTCCCGGGCTGAGCCCCTTCTCTCCCGGGCTGAGCCCCTCTTCTCCCGGGCTGAGCCCCTCTTCTCCCGGGCTGAGCCCCTCTTCTCCCCGGGCTGAGCCCCTTCTCTCCCGGGCTGAGCCCCTCTTCTCCTGGGCTGAGCCCCTCTTCTCCCCGGGCTGAGCCCCTCCTCTCCCAGGCTGAGCCCCTCTTCTCCCGGGCTGAGCCCCTCTTCTCCCGGGCTGAGCCCCTTCTCTCCCCGGCTGAGCCCCTTTTCTGCCCGGCTGAGCCCGTCCTCTCCCCGGCTGCCGGAGGGGCAGACGGGGCCTCTGGCTCGGCAGGGCCGGCCGTGTGCTGGAGGCTGCAGCAGAGGGGCCAGGCCATGGGCTGGCCCGGTGGCAGCTGGCGGCGAGGAAAAGGAGCTTGCAGACTCTGGTGGCAGCCCCGAGCTGAGCTATCTTGGGTCAGATCGAGGGGTGGAAAAGAAGACATCCACCAGCCTTCTCTACCAGCATGGCTTTGGGATCTTCGCAGCTGCCGCCCGCCCGGCGTGACCACCACATGAGCACCGCGGGCCTGGGCAAGCTTTAACTCCTTCCTGCCAGCAGATGGAACTCCCAGAGCACTGGCCCTTCCCAAAGTGAGAACTGACAAAGTAATGGAACTGTAAAGAGACACAGCATGAAACTGAAGTCCGTGAAGAGTTAGTGAAAAGACTGTTTGGGACAAAGGACAAGGAGTGGCCTAATTTGGCTGGACATCACTAGTAAACTATGGATAATGGACTATTTTTCCTGTAACATATGAATGCTTTTGGGGGGGATGTAAGGCTATAGTTAAAAGTGATATGAAGCTCTTTGCTCCTAAGAAAAAGAGGATTTTTAGTTCTTTGAGATGAAGATGATTTTGGAGATAAAAGAAGGGAATCTTTGTTTTATACTAGAAGAGGCATCCTTAAACAGTACCCCTGAAAAGAGCAGGGCATATGCCTTTATTAATATTCAGCTCTTTATTAAAGTGATCACCTCATTATTAAAATCATCAGCAGGATTGCAAAGCCCGATCAGAGTTTTCCACTCTACTGCAGCCATCTGAAGGAGCAGGTGCTGTCCCAGTGGATGCTGAGTCCTTGTTCCCATAGAAACAGCTGGCAGTTCTCTCTGGTCAACCATCAGAAGGCAGAGCACTGGCAGTCAGCTCTTTGCCCTCAGGGAAAAGTTACAAGAGTTTCCCATTCTCTGCATCAGTCAGCTCAGCTGGCCGGTTCCCATTCCATTCAGGCTCCTCACAGGTCATGGCCAATCTTCAAACCAGGCCAGGAGGTGCACCCACTCCCCGCTCAGCCAGGGCACTATCCAATTCTCTTCTGACGAACCCAGCTTCCTGTCCTGGGGTGCAGTTTCCCCAAAAAAAACCTCCCAGGATCCATGGGGGCGGCCCTGCCCTATCTGCATATCCAAATGCATATGCATTTGTCCTGGTCATAGCCGAAGTTACTCTTGCTAAATGAGGTAGTTACAAAGGACAATAGGGCTATCTAGGTGTGGGCAGCTTCTTTCCACATTTCAATTAGGTAGGGAAAAGTTGCCAGGCAACTTTCCTTCAGGGCAGCTCTCCCTACTCAGATTGTCTGGGGTGTGGGGGGTGTTACTCTAGCCAGGAGAGGGTCAGTTGTGGGGTGGTTGTTTTGTTGTTTTGTTGTTGGTTTTTTTGGTTTTTTTGTTTTTTTTCTTTTCTTTCGTTCCTAACAAATCCCTCCTCTATTTCTTTGATCGGGCTGTAGCCCGCATCAGCTTGCAGCTTCCTACTGTGTATCCTCTCAGTAGACACTGCTCAAAGAAATTTAGGAGTTCTCTAGGGGAATTGCCCAGCGGGAGACTGAGCAGATGTAGGAGGGGTGCCTTTAAACTTGGTTTTTTTATCAGGAATTAAGACACACTCGATAACAATTTAGCTAGGGATAGGTCTCTTGGTCTCTCAATTGTTGTCTACGTAGAAGAGGTGGCAGGTGGTCCTGTTGGGTCTGGTTCGGCATCAGGGGCGGTACTGGTCCTGTGACTCCGGTAACGTGGGTCTGACTTCTCTCTGGAGTTCGCACTGCGGTATGTGTGGTGAGCAGCACCTGGAAGAGACTTTCATAATTTTCCTCTTCTTAGTTACAGAATTGCAGAATCACTAGGCTGGAAGAGACTTCTAGGATTAAGTCTAACTCTAATTACACGATGTCACTAAGTGCTACATCTACTCTCTTCTTACACACATCTAGGAATGGTGACTTTACTACTTCTCAAGGCAGAATTTTTTTTTTTTTTTGGCACCGCTGAAGACTGTGTCTTCTTGTTCTATCAGTTGCTGCTTGAAGAACAAGACTAACTCTCACTTTACTATAACTACCTTTCAGGGAGTTGTAGTGATAATGTGTTGCCCTGGTTTTTCTGAGATCTTTTAAAGCATTCTACTTATTTGTAAGATGGAGTCAGTTCTGTAGCTACTGTTGCGATATTAAGGTTCAGTCTTTCACTTTCTCACACTTTGGAACATAAACAACCTTTCTTGTTTTTGTTCACTGTCCTTTGCTTACATATTTCCAGCCTGAAAACAATGTTGGTTGACAGCTGGCATAGCCAGTGGGGTGAAGGGGTAGTAACCCCAAGATCCAATGTGCTTTCAGACCCACAAAATTATAAAAGGAAAGAAATAAACAGGCTGGCCCTCTTTTTCTCGGTGGGGAGCAGCTTTCACTGAAGACCTCTGCCTCTGTGTGGTTGATTATTGCGTTCCGGGCAACAATAATGTTACTTCTGAATCTCTTTTTCTCTAGGCTAAACAACTTCAGCTCTTCCAGCTAGTATTTATAGGGCTAGTGTTCTAAGCTTCTCACTAGCTTTGTTGCTTTCTTTTGACACGCTCAAGCATCTTAATGTCTTTTTTAAACTGAGGGGCTCAGAACTGGGCACAGTACTCAAGGAGTGGCCTCACCAATGCTATGTGTAAGGAAAGGATGACCTTTCTGCTCCTGCTGGCCACATTATTCTCAATACAGCCTACGATATTGTTAGCTTTGGCCATCAGGGCATACTGCTGGCTCATATTTAGTTGGTTATCAACTAGCACTTTCAGGTCTTTTTCTGCTTGGGTACTGTCTAGCTACACTACCTTCAACTTGTAAGGTTGCAGGGGGTTATTGTGGCTAAAATGCAACACCTGGGATTTGGAGTTATTAAACGTTATCTTCTTGGATTTTGCTTATATATCTAATCATTTTAGGTTTCTCTACAGAGTCTTCTTACTCTCTAACAGATGGACACGTGCTCTCAGCTTAGTGTCGTCTGTAAATTTACTAATGAAGGACTCAATACTTTCATCTGTGTTATTAATAAATATAATAAATAGAACTGGCTTCAGCACAGACTTTTGAGGGACACCACTGGTGGCTGGTTGCCTGCTGGATGCAGCACTATTCGTTACTACTCTCTGGGCTTGGGTATCTAGCCAGTTCTTAACTTAGCAAAGAGTGTTCTTGTATAAGCTGTGGGAAACAGTGTCAAAGACTTTGCTGAAGTCTAAATAGACAACATATACAACTTTTCATGTATCCACCAGGCGGGTCACCTGGTCAGAGAAGGAGGCTAGTGGGGTCGAACACTACTTACTTCTCTTAAACTCATGCTGGCTGGGTCTGATACTCTGTTTATCTCATCAGTGCTGCACAATAGCTCTCAGTATAAACTGCTTTATCATCTTACTCGGTACTTTGGTAAGGCTAACTGGCATATAATTACTAGGCTCTTCTCTACTCTTTATGAATGGGAATTACATCGGCTAGCTCTCAGTCATCTAGAACTTCACTAGTGAGTTGAGACTGTTGGTAGATGATAGAGTGGCTTTGCAAACTTGTCTGTTAGCTCTCTTATCTCTTTGGGATGGATTTCATGTGAGTGGGCATTCAAGCAAATTACTACTTCTCTGACTACTTTGTTTTTGATAACAGGAGGACTATTCTGTTCTTTAAAAATATCTACTGACTCAGTATGACCACTGTCTTGAAGACAAGCTGTCTTCTCACTAAAGACAGCAGCAAAACAAAGCATAAAGCACTTCTGCTTTCTCTTTGTCTGCAATTACTAAATTTCTTCTTACTTTGAATCATGTTCTAGATTGGCTAGGGGTTCTCTAGCGAGAAACTGCATAGGGTGATTAATTCTAAGTCACTTGTGTTCATTATTTTAGAGTCAGTCAACTAGTGTTAAGTCTTCTGGCTTAGCAATTTTTCTTTTGCAGGATCAACCTTTTAGACTTCTTCTATTAGGGTAGCTGTTACTGCAACTGTTTGCAGGCAAGTTGGTTATCTCTTAACTACTGGGTCTAGTAGTTTTGAGAGGTAGACCATAGACTTTGATTCTCACTATCAGGGATCTATAGTCTCTCATGCTTTGCTTTTTTTTTTTTTTTTTTTTTTTTTTTTTTTTTTTTTTTTTTTTTTTTAATCTGAATTTTAGCTGGTGTCTATTAAGGGCATCTTATGGTCTCTTGGGTGTCACAGTCTATTTTTTTTATTTTTGCTATCTGGACTATCCGGGCTTCTTCTGGAGTGAACAGAACTATTAGAATAGAGTTTAACTCTCTCTAGAAATAACTATTTGGCCTCAGAAGCTGGTCTAGCTGGTTAGACATTCCAATGGGGTCTTCTACTAAACCCTCTCTCTTTCTTAGAGTCTTGGGCTTCAGGGGCTGTCAAAGGTGCATTTATAAATTTTAATCTTTTTAATTAATCTATAGGAACTTTTCTAAGGGGAAAGACCTCCTCTGTTCTTGGTGCTTTGGATTGGGTGTTGTAATCTGTCTCTTCCTCTAAAACACCAGGTAGAGGGAGCAGTAGTGGAGACAGGCCAAGAGAAACACTGGGCAGGGGTGGTTCCCACTCGCAAGTGGGGAAGTGAGGGTATCACAATTGGTGAAGGGGAACTGTTGGAGAGGTTAAGGAAGAGACTGGAGGTACAGCTGGGGTAGGAGGGAGAGTTTGCATGTTTTCACATTTTCATTACTTATAGTTTTCTAGCCAGCAGGCTGCATAAGATAGTGGTTTTACATCAGGGTCTTCTTGGGCTTAGAGATGTTGGTTTAAGTGGTTACACATTTACTGAATTCAGGTCTTACACTATGGCTACTCTCTTTGTAATTTTAATCTCAGCTATATTCTTTTACTATAATATGTCATCTTAACATTATCTGGACTCTTTGTGGTCTTTTAAGGATATTATTGGTCTGACAATTGTTCTAGGGGGATGTTAGGGAGAATCTTCTTTACTGTCCTTTTGGAAGGGTCTGCTTGTTTACTATAACATCATCTCAGTTTTTAGGCCTTAAAATAAAAGGAAAAACGAAGTACTTTAACAGTGCTTCAATATAAACTGGAATATTCTGATTGGCAATCTAAACTTTAAGATAACTAAAGGTTGTCTGATCTCTCACAACTAAACATTCTGAATCTCTTTGCTGAACTTTAAAGGGTCAGAATTTAATTTCTTGGCAACCCACTTTTGACACTTTTTCGTCTGTCTCTTTTTAAAACTCTCTCTTGGCTATGACACTTACTACTATGAATCACACCCATTGTTTTCTGCTAAGGGTATCTCTCTTAACTTTTCGACTTAAGTCTGAACTTCTTTCTAGGCTTTCTAGGCTTGGACCCCTGCTGAGTCTTGTTTGAACTCTCTAACTTCACAAGGCTTAGGAGCCTAGAACTCCCTGCCAGGGTGAGGTCGAACGTCCTACCGAGCCTCACACCTGAACTCCGGCCAAGCCCTCCTTGCCCCCTAGGCTTAGGAGACTCGAACTCCCTGCCGGGGTGAGGTCGAACGTCCTGCCGAGCCTCACACCCGAACTCCGGCCGAGTCCCCTTCGCCTCCCTTTCCTACAAGGCTTAGGAGGCTTGAACTCCCTGCCAGGCTGAGGTCGAACGTCCTGCCGAGCCTCACACCTGAACTCCGGCCAAGCCCTCCTTGCCCCCTAGGCTTAGGAGACTCGAACTCCCTGCCGGGGTGAGGTCGAACGTCCTGCCGAGCCTCACACCCGAACTCCGGCCGAGTCCCCTTCGCCTCCCTTTCCTACAAGGCTTAGGAGGCTTGAACTCCCTGCCAGGCTGAGGTCGAACGTCCTGCCGAGCCTCACACCTGAACTCCGGCCAAGCCCTCCTTGCCCCCTAGGCTTAGGAGACTCGAACTCCCTGCCGGGGTGAGGTCGAACGTCCTGCCGAGCCTCACACCCAAACTCCGGCCGAGTCCCCTTCGCCTCCCTTTCCTACAAGGCTTAGGAGGCTTGAACTCCCTGCCAGGCTGAGGTCGAACGTCCTGCCGAGCCTCACACCTGAACTCCGGCCAAGCCCCCGTTGCCCCCTAGGCTTAGGAGACTCGAACTCCCTGCCGGGGTGAGGTCGAACGTCCTGCCGAGCCTCACACCCAAACTCCGGCCGAGTCCCCTTCGCCTCCCTTTTTGTTTATCTGGCTGCTCTTTTTGTTTGCCTTTTTTTGCTCATAAATCTTGCTTGCCTTCTTGCTTGCCTGTCTGCTTTCTTGTCCGTTTCCTCACCTTTATGCCTGCTTTCCTGCTTGCTAATGATATCTTACTTGCTTGCCCAGATATGCTTAAACTCTCTTGGGGACAGCCCACCTGCCTCCTGGGACATCATGCCCTATCCTGCCAGGGGCTTCCCACTTGCCCTATTAGGGATCTTCCTTGCCTGCCTGTCAGGGCATCCTGCCCTGCCCGAGACTTTCTACCTGCCCTGCCAGGGACTTTTTCTCACCTGCCTACTGGGGCATCTTGTTTTGCCATGCAGGGGACATTACCTTGCACCTGCTCTGCCGGGGATCTTTCCTCGTCTGCCTGATGGGGCATCTTGCCGTGCCAGGGATCCTCTTTCAATTCCCTTCTGGAGCAGCCCTGCCAGGGACCTCTCACCTGCCCTGCTGAGGATCTTCTCTCATCTGCCTTCTGGAGTAACCCTGCCAGGGGCCTCTCACTTGCCCTGCTGGGGATCTTCTCTCGCCTGCCTACTGGAGCATCTTGTCTTGTTATGCCAGGGACATTACCTTGCACCTGCTCTGCCGGGGATCATCCCTCGCCTGCCTGATGGGGCATCCTGCTGTGCCAGGGATCTTCTTTCACTTGCTTTCTGGAGCAGCCCTGCCAGAGACCTCTCACCTGCCCTGCTGGGGATCTCCTCTCACCTGCCTTCTGGAGTAACCCTGCCAGGGGCCTCTCACTTGCCCTGCTGGGGATCTTCTCTTGTCTGCCTACTGGAGCATCTTGTCTTGTTATGCCAGGGACATTACCTTGCACCTGCTCTGCCGGGGATCATCCCTCGCCTGCCTGATGGGGCATCCTGCTGTGCCAGGGATCTTCTTTCACTTGCCTTCTGGAGCAGCCCTGCCAGAGACCTCTCACCTGCCCTGCTGGGGTCTCCTCTCACCTGCCTTCTGGGGCAGCCCTGCCAGGGACATTACCTTCCCTGTTGGGGATCTCTCATCTGCCTTCTGGGGCAGCCCTGCCAGGGACATTACCTTCCCTGTTGGGGATCTCCTCTCATCTGCCTTCTGGGGCAGCCCTGCCAGGGACCTCTCACCTGCCCTGCCGAGGATCTTACCTCACACCTCAAGAGCCTTTGCACGCTCGATGGGGCCCTCCCCCAAGGAGGCGCCTCAGTCACTCTTCTATGCCATTCGCTTCCCGCCCGTTCTCGGCCGGCACCCTCTCGGGAGACCGGAAACGCGATACTAGGGGGTCCACTTTCGCTCTGGGGGTCCGAGCTGCCGGCCCCCATCTCACTCAAGCACTCATTCACTCGCCTCCCATTTCCGCCACGGATTTATCTCACCCATCTGGCGTTCTTCTGCTTTGCTTGGTCTCACGATGATCCCAGGGCCGATCCAGCGCTGATCCCAGGGCCGATCCTGCGTTCTTCTGTGCTGCTTGGTCCCACACTGATGCCAAGGTCCGGGGGTAGCCAGCGATTCCCAAGGATCCCTCGAAGCAGATGATCGTCTTCTTCGGGGGTGGTCCTTTGTGGGCGTGGCTATCCCGGACGAGTCCCCAATTGAAAAGAACAGGGCATATGCCTTTATTAATATTCAGCTCTTTATTAAAGTGATCAGCTCATTATTAAAATCATCAGCAGGATTGCAAAGTCCGATCGGAGTTTTCCACACTACTGCAGCCATCTGAAGGAGCAGGTGCTGTCCCAGTGGATGCTGAGTCCTTGTTCCCATAGAAACAGCTGGCAGTTCTCTCTGGTCAACGATCAGAAGGCAGAGCACTGGCAGTCAGCTCTTTGCCCTCAGGGAAAAGTTACAAGAGTTTCCCATTCTCTGCATCAGTCAGCTCAGCTGGCCGGTTCCCATTCCATTCAGGCTCCTCACAGGTCATGGCCAATCTTCAAACCAGGCCAGGAGGTGCACCCACTCCCCGCTCAGCCAGGGCACTATCCAATTCTCTTCTGACGAACCCAGCTTCCTGTCCTGGGGTGCAGTTTCCCCAAAAAAAACCTCCCAGGATCCATGGGGGCGGCCCTGCCCTATCTGCATATCCAAATGCATATGCATTTGTCCTGGTCATAGCCGAAGTTACTCTTGCTAAATGAGGTAGTTACAAAGGACAATAGGGCTATCTAGGTGTGGGCAGCTTCTTTCCACATTTCAATTAGGTAGGGAAAAGTTGCCAGGCAACTTTCCTTCAGGGCAGCTCTCCCTACTCAGATTGTCTGGGGTGTGGGGGGTGTTACTCTAGCCAGGAGAGGGTCAGTTGTGGGGTGGTTGTTTTGTTGTTTTGTTGTTGGTTTTTTTTTTTTTTTTTTTTTTTTTTTTTCTTTTCTTTCGTTCCTAACACCCCTAATGAGCAGATATGGCCCATACGCAGTTTGGGAAACTGCTATTGGGAGGGACCTCACAAAGGCAGGTTCCTGGGCAGCTGTGTTTGTGTTTGAGAGATGAGACCCACAAGACAACTTTTACGTTGTCAGTGGAGAAATTCCATAGAAGTGTCTAAGAGAGACTCCTTTTCTAAAAGAAAGATTATTTTTGAATGGTGAAACTGACTAAAAATTACAAGTTCTATATGTTGTATGTGAGAAAGGGAACCATTGGTGAGGGGAGTGCTTTGAAAGCTTTCATTTTGATTCTCTTTTATTTTCCTCTTTATTTTAGTGTGTATTAATAAATCTGTTTTTATTTTTAAGTTAGGCCTGTTTCACCTTCTTTCTCCTAATCCTGTTTTTCAGTAGAAAAGTATTTAGACCACTACACTAAATTTAGCAAGCAGAATTCAGCTAACATGAAACCACTACATGATTTGGTGTTTCCGCCCAAGAATGAATTTAAAACTATTACAATGCCTTACGTAATTTGCAGGCTCTCACAGCTCTGAGCAATGTGTAAGGTCATTTTCTATGCTGTTAATGGTGATTGTTTTTAAATAACCATTTAACTTCAAACTTTTGTAAAAGTACTTGTTAATTTGACATGATTAGCTTTTGCTGATTTTTAGACTTGTTCCTGGGAAGGCATACTATCTTTGACTGTAGGCTGTCATGACTGTGATTCTTGGATGTCCATAAAAATAAATACTATATCAATCATTATCCATATACATCAATGTCTATACCCACACGCACAAAAATCCATCCTCACTAGGAAACAGAGAAGCTGGAAAACCTGGCTATGTTACCAGGAATTTCTGTACAGGGAGATTTCTTGGAGTGAGAAGCATCTCCAGCATTGCAAATATCTCTGATAAGTTATGGGGAATTAATGTGCTTTTAAGTTTCAAGTTATTTTCAGAAGGAGGAGTGAGTGATGAGTGAAAGGCCCATGACTGCACACAAAGGAAAGGTACTTTATAAATGACCAGGTACTTTAAAAATGATCTCTGCATGCTGAGATCTTGGATGTCTCATGTCCTTATGCAATTTTTAGTGCCAGAACAGTTAGTACTATATATTTCATTGCCTCAGATCTAAAGATTTTGGAGTATTCTAATTTTCACATGCCAAGTTATTTTTGTGTAATTTAAAAATGCTTAAGTAATTCATTACTGAGATGACATAATGAGGGTATCACTGATGACATGAAGATTCTGCATAAATATGATTAAAGGTTTATCAAACCATAGAAGTGTCAGCTGTACTTGGTAGGAGTTCTAGATAGTTTGTGACAGGCTTTTTAAAAAAAAGATTATAGCTTTTTTTCTCGATAGGTTTTTCACAAGTAAGTAGAAAAACTATGTAAGAAATAGGTGGTGTTTGGTGTTATGTGCACCAGGGGAGAAAATGTTAATTAACAAATAACTAATTCAATTTCTATTTTAATTATAATAAATAACACCAACATCCCATGACTATTCTTTTTGTGCTAATAGTTATTCATCTGAATGGCATTTGTGAACATCAGTGAAATCTGCACAAGAACAATGAAATCTAAAAGCATACAAGAATAAATTAAGGTATTTTTACAAATGAAAACTCACTTAGGAAACTGTTTCTTTTGTTTCTAGAGAATTTATCGTTCCTGCTTCGAACTACTGTTTTGGGAGCCTGTGGACACTTATTAGGAAGTTGGAATGTGAAGTGCTTCTGGGCATCTGACTTGGGGGTACAGTTTTTGGCATGCCTGGTTCTAAAGGTGCCAGACTTTAAATTCTACAGTTTCTTATTAAATGTCAAAGTGTGTCTGTGCTCCTGTAAGAAAACCATTGGAATGGACTGCCCAGAAAGGTGATCGAGCTACAGTTCCTCAAGGTTTTCAAGAAACAGCTGGATGTGACACTTAGTGCTATGGTTTAATTGACAAAGTGGTGATTAGTCAAAGGTTGAACTCGATGACTAAAGAGGCCTTTTCCAACCTAAAGGATTCTGTGATACTGTGGTTTTTCCTAGGATCTATGACTGAAAAAGACAGCTGAGACTGTAATAAAGTGAAAGCCACCACACATCTTTCATATTAAAATAAGGATATTGGAATTGAAATTAAAGTGTTTACACTTAAGTTGTAAAAATGCAACCAGATTCAAATGAAACAAAATATAATATGTAGTGGGGATAATGGGATTATGTACCTAATGACCAATTAACAGTTACACAAGCATGACTCACTTAGTCCACTCATAGCTCAATTAACACATAATAAATAGCTGTAACAACATTTACTGTCACTTGTTTATCTCCTCCTTCTAGAGAAAATTTTATTAATGCCAATAACTACAGGAAAATAATGGCTTAATATTCTTCTACAAATACTGATTCAGAGATTCCTGTGAAACAAAGGGCTCATTTGTCTGTATCTTATCCAGGTTGGAAGGTTTTCTCTTAGCATATTTTTTTTGTTTAGTCTGCCCTGATGAGCTGTCCAAATGTTTTCACTTTAAGAAGTGATTGTTGTTGATTTGTTGGCGAGATCTCTTGCTAAAGGGAGTTCTGCTGTAGAAGATTCTCCAAGTCAACATTTTTCCTGGAACTTTAGACTTAGACTTAATTAAGAAAATTAATTTCAGGACAGTCATACTTACATTTTCTCTAATATTAAATATATACTGGTGTTATTCTATAATATTATATATAAAACTTTATTTCATGAAAATTAGAAAATAAATAGTCTATGCTACTTTGAGAAGAGCTATTTGGAGAAAGGAAAAGAAATCACATTGTAGCCAAGGACAAGTCTTGTTACTGGTAGCTATGTTATTTCTGAAATGTAAAGATAGGACTCACTGATGTATGCACTTCAGACAATAATACCTATTTTTAGTCAATACAGTAAAACACAACTTTCTCCTCTGGTAACCACGCAAGTCTCTTAACTTACTTTTGTGATATCCAAGCAAAATAGCACCAGGGTGAAAGCTAAGATAAAAATCCATCTGGATTCGGTCATTTATAAATCCAGTAAGCAGGAAGAGCTTTGATAAAAAGAGCTATTGCCGCGGTGTCTGCTGTTCACCGTCTGCTCAGCCTGGCTTGCTCTACACCGCCGGCATACAGACTCTGGGAGGCGAGCTGACAGCCTTGTGGAGTCAGCCCTGCCCCTGTGGGTTCTTGGCCTCGAGAGGCAATGCAGACCCGATGGTTCGCCACAACAAAGAAGGAGGAGACAGAGAGGCTCTCTCGGGGGAACACACAGAGAGGTTTATTTGCCCACTCTAGGTTCTCCAAGGAAAGAGAGAGACAGAGAGAGCCCAGAATCAGGGATGCACAGGGGTTTTAAGGGACAGAGCATGGGAGGAGCAATGGGGGTGGCTAGACGCAGCTAGCCAATCCAAGTTGGTAACCAGGACAGAAAAGGGGCAGGGACAGGCAGTAGAGCCAATCACGGAGGAAGGGGAGGAGAACATTTCTGGCGGGAAGGATGAGGAACACTTAACAGCAAAGGCTAAAAATAACTTGGGGTGCAGGGACTATGAGGGAAGGCTTGCATAACAATTAGGGGGGAAGGGATACATAAAACTGAACCATACAGAGAACTCATACAGAAATAAATCACGAATCCCAACAAGCTATGTTCCTACTTTCAACATTTTGTATTCTTCTATCACGAGCAAAGCTGAATCTCATGAAATCTCTCACTGTTTGTAATGCAGCTTGCATTCTCTAAAGGGTAAAGAGAAAAAAGAGTTCACAAATTATTTTGTTTGATACGTTCTTCTAAAAATACTTTTTCTGTCCCAAGACAGATTGGCAAGTGATAACACAAGACAAGGATTGTTTGTATTTCTTTGCTTTAATATTGTACTTGGTCTCCAGAAACAGTGGAGCCTGTGGACGTAGTTGAATATTTGCAGTGCAGTACCAAAGACCAACCTCGCTCCCTCTCAGCAGAGATCTCTCCAATGTCACCAGCAGGAAATGAATCGTGCATGTGCACTGCAGTGAAAGGCAAGTAAAAGGACCCTTAAAAAACTATTGCTTCTTGAATCTATAGTGCAGCTAGGCGTGGTCTCACTTGGAGGCAAATTTAAAAAAAATAAATCTAATTTTAAAAGAAAATTAAAGTTTAACGTATTAGTAATATTAATAACCTCTAAATAGGCTGAAGGGAATTTCAGGGTATATTGCAGTTACACCACATGTAGATGGAAGGCTCGAGCTTCTCCTGTAGATGCTGATATGTGTTAGGTAAATGGACAGTGAGGAGGATTGGACACGCCTGAGCAGCTGGTCCCAAACAGAAATGGTCAGTAACACTAAGTCCAGCTGCAAACAAGGCACTTGTGGGGTATCCTAGAGATTTCTATGAAGGCCAAAAGTACAACCTGTCCATTAACTATGTGGATAGTGGGACACTGTGGACCCTCAGGCAGTTTGCAGATGATACAAAATTGGAAAGAGAGATTGCTGCACCAGATGGGTGTGCTGCCATTCAGAGGGACCTGGACAATTTGAAGAATTGGGTAGTCAGGAATTTTATGAAGTTCAAGGAGAGAAACAATCAAGTCCTGAACCTGGAAGAAATAACTCCAGGCATAGTACAAGCCCAAGGACAAACAGCTGGAAAACAGCTTGAAAATATCGCTCTGGCCTTGCTCCCAACACTCATTGTTCTGTGACAATGAGCCAGCTTAGACCTCTGAACAATAAGCTGATGTATTGATCCATCTGAAAAGAAAATGTATTTTTTAGATTAAGTTTTCATCTAGATACAGCTCCTTCTTTAGCCAGCACAAAACCTAGTACAAGGTAAATTACATTGACAAGCAAAAGGAATAGAGGGAACAGGTGGGATCAGAAACTTGTGTTGCATCTAAGTGACCATGTAATTATAGACTGAATGTGCAGACCATCTGTCAGAGAAAAATTTTGTACATCATCTGCAAAAAAGTATTATTCTTTCACACGAATTATAATATCATGAAATTATCTTTTCCACAGAATCCTTGAGAGTGCTTATTAGTCAGATAGTTCTTCAAAGATAAGTTTTTTCACCAAAGGGTGATTGGAAATAGCTTATAGTTTTTCTAAGACAGAATGTCCTATGTCCTGGATTTATTTCAAGGCACATAAATATAATGGGGCCACAATATTAAAATACATACATTTCAGCTTGTCTTGTTTTCAGATCCATCAAAGTTTTAATCAGAGCATGCAACAGGGTTGGGTTTTCATTGAAGGTAAAATGCTATCTGAATTTGTGTGAACAGAAACACAAATAAAAGATTATCCCAAGAGATGTGAACATTCCAGTGAGGATGAAAAAAAGATGCAATGTGCATATAGTAGAAGAAAGAGCCTGGTGTGGGTGTTTAGAAGTTAAAATTTATTATAAAAATATGTTGGATCAAAAAGTGCAGTGTATGTATCCTAACTTAAGGAGATGAAATTATATATTTAAGTTCAATTTAGTAATTGTGATTTCCTGTCCCATCCTGTTAGCGTAGGAAAACATATAACCACACGAAGGCGATCACATGCGGTTCTTTATTTGCGCGCGGGGACACAGGGGCATACAGTGTCCAAATCTTGTGCCCCAAAAATACAGAGTCGATTTGTGATTTTTATAGTTTAAATTATACACGTTAACTAACCTCCACCCTTAGATACTGATTATCCTATTCCTTAGTTACTATCTTAAATCATACCTACGCTTCTACCCTGATCCACACTTGATTTGGTTAAAACAATGCTTCTCAATTATCCCCTGAGTTGCAGTCACACTTGATTCGGTCATTACAATGGCATGGAGATGGTTGCAGAAGCTGACGCTCGTTCCTAAGCCGAGCTGCGTCAAGTTCTAGTTGTACGTTCCCTACCTTCCCCCCCCACACATACCTCAACTTAACCCCGTGGTTAACTTATACAGAAATTATATTTTTTAACCCTCCACCAACAATCCCATGAAGAGAAGTAAGACTCTAGAGAGGGCAATTAATCTCAGTCTGTGATGTTTGCCTAAAGAATCAGAGAATTTATGCTCTGGAAGTACCTATTTCACTCCATACCATGTAACAGGTTTCTAATGCCTCATTCTCATTCGCTGATTCCAAATCTATTTTCACAAGGAATAGCTAAACCAACCCCAGAAAGTCCCTGCACATACAAGGGCAGCAGGAGAGAAATAGAAAACAAAAGGCAAATTTAGACAGTAGTTGCCTCATGCATTGCAGCTCCTGGGATATGGATGAGTTTTGTAGTTGTAACTGCAGTTTTGCAGTTTATTTCAAAAGTAAAAAGAAAACCAAACCAGCAGAGTCCATTGTTACTAACAGGCAGCAGTTCTAAAGGCAATGATTAAAGTTACCACTTAAATACGTTCAATAAGGTCTTCTGGTTTTTCTCCCATGAGGAAACCATATCCATGCTGAAAGGTTTTTCTGAAATCTAGACAGCAATCAACACAAGCCAGTAAAATGACATTCCATGTCATCAAACATACAGTGGAAGCTTTTTACAATATTGAGTTCAGCAAATAAATCAAGCCTTACCCAGTTCAATCCATAAAATTAATCAGGCACAACCTACCCTATACATCTTAGAACAATCGTCATTGCAAAGGTTTTAAAAAATAAACACTTTTGAGCTGTTAAATATGTAACTGTAGGCTTGTATCAGCTTAACAGTTTAATTAGCATAGTTTTAAACTCTTCATACGGTTTCATTTTCTCAAACATCTGAAATGAAAAAAAACTCACTGAAGAAGTGAGGAAATATGACCATCCACCATGTAAAATTGCACTTTACCTTTTACCTCTGCTTAGGCTATGTATTAAAATCAGCTTTTGAAGGGTTACTGTGAAGCCCTCTGATTGCTTCTGAATATGGTTCAGTATGATTTATTATCTCTAGAAATATCGACAAAAATCTTGATTTGAAGATCAGCTCCCAAGAAAATGGAGACATTGTGTTCGAATAGCAAAGCTGGACAATGCCATTTTCGTAAGCATAAACATTCCAAAAAGAGATGTTCTTCCTCCTCCTTACAGTCCCAGTGGCTGCTACAGATGGACTCCCTGCATCCCACATGGCTCCTATTCTGTCCCACCTTCCTGGTTTCTACACTTCCTTCCAACACTGCAACAAAAGTGTGCTGGCTGCCACTGGAATTGTGACTGTCCTGTCAATGTGTAAATTTCATAATAGATGAAGTTTTGAACAGCTGGATGTTTGTTAACCACTCATCCAGCATGGCAGATGAAAGGATGGAGTGGAGGTCAGTGTAGGGGAAGGAGAAGTAAGTGCTGAGAAAGTCAAGTATGTGTCTGTCTGTCCATCACAGCTGTTAATAACACTGGGCCACATTGTCCCTATGCTGCCACCTATTCATGGAAGCTAATTATTCATTGTCTATTTGTTTTCACTATCAGCTGTAAAGGAGTTACACAACCAATAGACAGCAGCATCATGTAATCAAGTAATGATCAGTCCCCCAGGTAAAATTATCATTGTATGAAATTATCCTGCCATTACTTTTTAATAGGCTGCCTAATTAGGGCAATATATCTTAATATATTGAATACTTGTTGAGTCACAAAATAATTGATACATTGAATCCTTGTTGAGTCACAAAATAATGTGTCTGTAAGAAAAATGTAGAGGTTGCTAAGGATTATTTTGAGGCTGGTGAAGATGTTTCTGACAGCTCCCAAATGAGCTCTAATATGTTGTATAGCCATTGTTAAATTGGCATCATATGCCTTGAGATTCCTAATTGATAATAATTTCTACATGCTTGCCTTTTTACAACAGTGGTTCTTAATAGATAATGAAAGTTAAAAAGAGGTAATAGAACATATTGCAAGACCTAGAGAAACTTAAACTTCTCTCATCAAAATCAACAGCAGTTGCGAGAGCACATAATGGGAAACAACAGAACATGGGAATCTGACTGATAAATCACTTTTAGCAGCTAGAAAGTTTCAGGTGGATATTACTTTGTCAATAAAGCAAATTTCATGTAGACTTAGCTAAAAGTCAGAAGTGTTTATGACATCTTATGACAGCACTTTTATGCCGAGGACTGCCTTCTCCTAATTAAACAATTTGAAAAAATGGATTCCAGTATAAAAAACCCCTTCAGACTGTAGTCACACAGTTGTGCACCCTGGCTGACTGAGTATCTTCTGTGTACACTTATATTACTTACCATTCCAGCGGTGCTTCTGAAGAAATGTCAGAAATTCTATCCAATTATGAGAGGAAAACACAAAAAAGTTATATTTTGTACCAAAAAGGTAAGGAATGAGAACTATGAAATAAAATTGATCCAAATAAACATAAGAATTGTGAAGTTAAGCTCAACTGTTTTAGCATATATCTATAATTAGCTAGGCAAAAGTCCTGTTTGACTATTGATCCATGCTCTTCTAATTTATTTCTTGTGTGTAATTTCCCTGCACTCCAGTAAGTAATATAATACAGCACCTGAAATGGGTGAGTTTTCCCTTTTCTAGAGAGTATATTCCCTAGGTGAATTGATCCCTGAAGGGAAGTTATACCAAAGCCTGCCTCAGCATTTTCTAGAAATGAATATGTAAATGCAGCATTTAACTTTGGAGCCAACATAGCAAAGCAAACAAACAACAAAACCAAACAACTAAAAAAAAAAAAATTTAAAAATTAAAAAAAAAGAAAAAAGAAAAAAAAAGAAAGGAAATTTAGATTACCCTTGGGAACATAGTCCAATCTAGAAAATCACTGTTCATACTCTGAATTGGGCATCATTCATAGCATACCATAAAATTGGCTTTCTTGGTTAGATTTTTGAGGTGACATCCCATGCTATTAACCAAAGTCCTTGCAGATTAAATACTACAAATTGCAACAAATAGATATCTCCTGCAGCTTTACACAATTTTCCAGTCAGTGTAAGTCTGGTCCAAGGTGAGTTCAGACGTGTTTAACCTATCATAGGGTAAATAGAAACAGCAGGAGTGGTGTAAAAAAGTTGGTCCTTATATTAGATAAGCATAGCAACAGCACAAATAGGGATCTGGATTGCAGCAACAGCCCTGTGAGAGCTATTTGAAACCTACATGGCAGCCAGGCAGTGAGATTAAAGCTGTAATCAGTCACACAGGAGATGAAGGAACAGAGAGCAGATATTTTCCTCAGTGTTTTTTCTTGGTGGTTCTTACTTGGTGATAGGATTTTAGGGCTACTCTGTGAACTGTCCTTTTCTAGTTATTGAAGGCTACCAAAAAACAATGAAAAGATTTTTTCTCTTGGCCTAAAAAATGAATTATTTGTTTTTAGGGTCTCTGTCCTGAAGGAAAACTGAGCAGTGATCCTTTGAAGCCCATGACTTAATTCTTTTAGAGCTCTTTCACACTGAAAAAGATTTAAAGGGAAAATAATTTAATCCAGTGATTAACTGATTTAAAATAGAAAAAAAAAACAAACAAAAAACCAAAAAAAAAAAAAAAAAAAAATCAAGATTATACTTACTTAAAATCATCTGGACAAATATATATGCTAAATAATCAAAATCATCTGTTCACGAATTCAGTTCTGACTGGGATTTCAGGTGTCTGCTAATGGACAGAATACACACCTGAAAAATTTTGACCTGCAAAATTTAAAAACCAGGAATGGAGTATAAAAAATTTATTTTTTTTCATATGGGTTTTTCATATTTATCAATATTATTGCTATAAGATTAGTAAAAGTTTACAATTTTGAGGAAAGGAAAAGTAGGAGTGCAGTCTTTAAAGGAAATGTTTTTACTGCGGATCCACCAAACGGGGCGGGGAGGAGGAAGGAGACGGGTGATCTGCAGCTGAAAAATATGTCCTCTTCTGATGGGTGTGGAAGATACTGTGTGAGGATTTCACTTAGGATACGTGAGGATTTCACTTAGGATACGTAAGGATAGAGATTATAGCTACACATTTGTTTAGAAGTATCTTGAAAAGTAACAAAATCTGTTATTGACTACACACATGAAAAAAATCACGTGTATTTAGAAAGGCATTACCTATGTGCCTTATGAGGTGTCAGCATGCAGGAGGGAGGGTTTATCTAAAAGATGATCTCAGTCTGAGTGGGTGTCTATTGCCTGAGAGCTGTCTCCTTATTTTCTATATTCTTTACCTGCTGATGGTGGCTGTAGGTAGCACAAGGTACATCAACATCACTGAGAGCCTTACATTATTCATTTCTGGTTTCCCATTCCCAATGTGTTCATTGTGGCTTACTTGAAGAATTATCTCTTTTGTTCTTTAATTTTTCTAATGCTTATTATGGGGGGAAAATAGCAAAAGGATACCTACTTAAATTTCATAAAAATATATGTTTTCTTTACACAGTTCAAGTATTCAAGCAGATTTAGATAGACTACAGGGAAAGCTGAGTTTCTGCCCTTGCTGTTTGTGGTCTGTACAGTAGCATTAACATGAACACTGTGAAACTCACTGAACCCCATCAGTCTAATGAGAATTGTGTCTTTTTTTGCCATTTGTGAATTTCTTCTCTTGAGAGCTGGGAGTTAAAAAAAAAAAACAAACCAACAGGAAAAGGTGAATAAAACAGATTGTCAGTGTTCATCTTATGTAAACTTCTTTATTCCTATTCTCTGGTCCTGACAAAGCACAGCAGGTGTCAAGGAAAGGAACATTTTATTTTGCTAAGCTTATATCTTGGACACTTCAAATGAAAGTTGGAACCACTGAATTGTGAGAGAAGCAGTTGAAGTCCATTCAGCTGTGGAACTGGTTAAAATTTTCCAGAGAGCAACTTTGTGTCTGAAAACACTGGTGGTAATTTTGGCAAGTTTTACACAAAAGCAAGTCCCAGGCCCACCAGAAAAGTCTGAGGCTCTTGTCTCACGCATGGTAAAGAACACCCAAGTTCAGAACATTACATGCCTTAATGCAGGAAAGTGCTGAAATACAGAAGACTAGGTTTGTATTCAGATGGAAATGCCATCATTCCTTTTCCTCTGCTAATATAATTTCTTATTGTATTGCTAATTATTCACAGGATCAGGGACAAATCAGAATTGGAATCCTCATTATCTATCGGAGGAAGAAGAAATAGATACATTACAGAAATTATACTAAGGTTGGGTTAAGAGGATATAGAAAGGCAATTGAGACCTTTTGAAGATTGTAACTATTTCTGTAAAAGTACTCAAAAATTAAATTTTTTGGCTATTGCATAACATAGCTGTGGTAGTTTCATTAACATATTTTTAACCTGTTAGCCCATAAACCAAGAGGTAATTTTAAATTCACTGACCTACTGATTCCATACTTTTATTTTTCCCTAGGAGCTGATAATCACAATGTTGATGAGAGTGAATGTACAGGAAAAAATATTTTCAATGTTTTCATATATGTTTTTTTAAATGTTACATTTTGATTTTTAAATTCTTACATCAACTCTTTAGCATCAGAATAAATGGTGCTTAAAGGTTAGTTTTCTTAAACCACTGTGATTTGTTGAGCTGTAATTTAGGCCTTACTGTCGGTTCTTTGAATTTTCCACATAAAAGTAACTCAATGCCTGCTAAAGGAAAATAGAGAATAATTCATCAGAAGAAAGTGGCCTCTGGGAAAATATTATTCATGTTTCACCATTTGTCCTACTATTACTCGTCTCATTAAAGGTGAAGGAAATAAATCTCATCTTTTCATTTTCCTATAATACTGCTCAGAAAGGAGGCATGCAGTATTTTCTTTTTGTCTCAGAAGTTTGAAAATATTTTTAGAGTAAGGAATCATTTCAGGTGAAAGATTAGAATAAAAATAATATTCCTTTTTTAAATTACAGAATTTTGTTGAAATTTCAGCTTGCATTCTAGTTGTCAGATTCCTGAAGTACTGTAGAATTCAATTGTTAGGTTGAGGAAACATATAAACTAAAATTAAAATTGCAGTTCATAATAGGCAGAAATAAAATGGACTTGCAGAAGAGATACAAAAGCTCAGGTGGAATTTTTTCAATCTTGCTGTAGGACCTAATCTATCCACTAAGGAATACATAGAGGTTCACACCCTCATATTTGGTTTGTATATGCAAGGAACAGCCAAGATGTTTTACTGTCAAGTGACTGTATTTAAGTGGAGTAAGTTTCTAGAAAAGTTTCCCTGTGTGAGAAAGAAAACTGGTCTTTTTCTATTACAGGCTAGCTCCTTAAAGACTCAGATGCCAGCAACACCTCAAAGTGGGCAGGTCTCACCAGACTCTGACCAAAAGGCAGAGGTTTAGCTCCCAGAGGCAAGGGGGCACTGAGCCTGCTCCCCCAGCCCTCTGTGCTGCCCCAGACACAGACTGGCTTGGCTGTTCCTCCACCTTTGCTCTTTTTATTTTCTACTTGTCTTCTGTTTATACTGAAAAGTTAACTGCTAAAATGGAAGAAAAAATTGCAGGTGTTTCATGATTTTGAATCAGAAAATCTCCATGCAAGAAGAAATAAAGCTGGAGTCCTTTGAGAGGCATCTGTTACGTAATTGGTTTCTTTTACTATCTTTGATAATTATAGAGGATGATTTTCAGTAGACATTCTTCTGATCACCAAAAGCAAAAAATACAAAAAAAATCTAGTACTAAAGAAATTCAGTGGAAAGAATCTACTGAGGGAAATAAAGACTCTGGATAAAAAATGCAAGGCTAGCCATTAAGAAAGGGGGTTTAAATTCCATTGTATGCATGCATATATATTTCTAAACCTGGAAAAGAAAGATAATATATTCCTACTGTATAATGATGGATTTTCTTAACTTTAAGTCATCATCAGGAGAATAAGGTGGTGTCTACTCTGAATGTCTCAAGTTCAGGGAACTTGTACGTGAAGCCTAAAGAGTTGTCTGACGAAATATTTGACTCACTGGTAATTTTTAATTACCTTAAAGTACTAGGCAGTTCCAAAGATTGTGAATCCACTAAAGTTACAGCAGAGTTGATAAATGCCAGTGGGGTGATTTCAAAGTTACCCCAGTCTATGTCTGCTTTTTCATCAATCCATGGAGAGATGATAGGAAAATAAACAGGACTTTTTATTTTATGTATGACTGCTCAACAAACATTTTTATTAATGCTCATAAAGAGAATTTTAAATAGCAGAGATATTATCAAAGCAAATTGTTTTCATTCTTTGATGAGATACATTTTTTTCAATAAAAGTGGCTAATAAACATAGTTGAGAAGTGGCAGAAGATTTTGTATGCCAGTAGTGTGATATCCTGTTTAACAGAGTACACTATACAATCACAGTAAGGCATAAATGAATGAACAGCTGTCAGGGAGAAATGGTCAGTGGTACATTGGCTTTATATGTAGGTTCCTGGTAGGTACTTCTGGAACTGACTTTGTCCTATGAGTTGAACTCGCCATCTTCATTAATGAAATTGAGTCAAACATGAAATCACAGACAATAAAGTACACAGGTAAGAAGGAAGACTTGGGTGATAAAGAGAGAGAAAGAGAAAATGACAACCATATTGTATGATCCATTTATTTTCTTTATGGTTGACAAGTCATTTCTGCAAAATACACTTTAAAAATATCAATTAATATGAAAAAATAACGTAAGCCTTTCTGGCTTTTAAACCTATTGGAGTGAAGATCCACAAAGATGACCAGAGGGTTGGAGGGTTGTCCTCCCCTATGAGGACAGGCTTAGAAAGTTGGGATTTTTCAGTCTGGAGAAGAGAAGGCTCCAGGGATACCCAAGAACATCTTCCAGTAGATAAAGAGAACCAACAGAAGCTGGAGAGATATGGTTGCCAAGGGCATATAGTGACAGGGGAATGGCTTTAAACTGAAAGAGAGTAGATTTAGATTGCATATTAGGAAGAAAGTCTTTATGGCAAGGTTGGTGAGGCATTGGAGCAGATTGCTTGGAGAAGTTGGGGCTGCCTCATCCTAGGAATGTTCAAGGCTAGGCTGGATGAGGTTCTGAACAACCTGGTGTAGTGAATTCCTTCCCTGCCCATGGCAGGGGAGTTGGAACTAGATGATCTTTAAGGTCCCTTTCAACTCATTCTATAATCCTGTGGTTCTTTGGGCTCTTGGTTAGGATTCTCTTTAGTCAGCAAAATGTGCTAAAATGATTCTGTAGGACATATGTCTATATAAGGAAGCACAATATCTCTGCAACACAATAATGCTTAGATCAACGTTAAAACACTATGCATTCCATAATAGATATTGTATCTATATTTATTAAAGTAATATTTAGAAACACAGGCACCTATTCAAGTATATACATATATTTATATATATATATAGGTTTATTGAATAAATTACTCTTTTAGCTGTCATGCATAATTAATAAATCAAAAGAGACTACATTATGCTAAAGGAATTTCTTATATGGTGGACTGATGTAGAAGAACAAGTGCTGTGTTGAAATTTAATGAAGACATATTTAAATGAGAAGCAAAGTATTATTTCTTAACAGAGAACAATTTTTCTACTGAACCAAAATACCAAGACAAGTACAATTTTTACACGTCTTCAGATCAAGACCAAATGCCCTTTGAAAAGAGTTACTTTAGTTAAGTGGTAGTTAATGGAGTTTGATATAGGCAAAATGCAACTTTCTGATACATGTGAGGTCAGACTAGACGATCTAAGGCAGCAACTCAAATGGAAAAAATAAAACCCATATGACATAGAGGTGATTTTCATAAAATCCACTATATATATGTGTGTATATATAAAATCTCAAAAAGCTTTGTGCAGTTAACTATAACATAACCACACTCTGAAAATGGACTCAGTGTTCTCACAGACTAAACTAATAAAAAACCCAAGGCATAGTCCTAAGAAATGACATGATATATTGCTTAATTACCAGCACACCTGCTGTCACAGTTTAGCTGTTTAGTATTGTTACAGCATACTTAAAACAGCGCCAGGCACAGTTCAACAGGATTTGTGACAAGCACTGTTTCCAAAAGGGCATTATGACTGCAGCCACATTCTTTCCATAAAAAATTGTCTTGGTGGGAAGAAGTTAGCCATGTACTGTCATTTGGCCTCTGGGCTTTTCAATACTATAACCTAGCCTTGTTTTAATTTTATCTGAGGCTCAGAGTTGAATGGGAAATAGTGATTGTTCACCAATGGTCTCATTAATTGCAGGCTCCAAAGCTCATGCCTGCAGAAACGTCCCCTCCAGATGATCACATTAAGCATTTTACATCTAGGTAATTGGCAAAGTTTAGGCAAACTGGACAAATCAGAGCTGCTGCTCTCACATTTGGATCTGCTCTCAGGAAAAGCAGTAAATCATGAGTGCTGCTAAGGTGCCCAGAGCTGATTTTATATATCAACATATCATGATTTTTTTTTCTTATATAATCCTGAATCCTGAATGAAGGAGAACTCACACCACAGAAATGTCCTACAATATTTTGTTCTCAGCCTCTTTCAGGAGGCACCCCTGGAGGTCATTTCCACAGACATGCTGTTAAGGTGTCAGGGAGGAGTTTACAGAGAAAACTGAAATATTTTCTCTTCCTCCTCACTTTTATCCAACAATCCTGAGTTTAGATTAGAGATGGATTTGAAATGCTTGTCTGCCTGGGTGTAATCTTGGCTGAAATGACCCACTTCCTCTGACACCACAACCTAACCACCAGTGGGATGACTTCTTGATCCCATCTCTTGGAGCTGCACACCTGCATGTGCAGTACATATCCCACATATTAACTTGCCCAGGAACACACAAAACTCAGTAGCAAAGGAAAGCTGGGCATGGGAAAAGCTAGGGAAAAATATTCAGGGCCGTTGTTCTGGTCCCATCTGGGACAGAGTTAATTTTCCTTTTAGTAGCTGGTACTGGTCTGTGTTTTGGATTTAGTATGAGAATAATGTTGATAACACATTGATGTTTTAGTTGTTTCTAAGCAATGTTTACCCTGAGTAAGGATTTTTTCATTTCCCATACTCTGCCAGTGAGAGGGTGCACAAGGAGCCATGAGGGAGCATGAACAAGACAGAACTGGCAGAAGGGATATTCCATACCACAGAACATCAAGCTCAGAATATAAAATGAATGGAACTGGCGGGGAGGGGTGATCACTGCTCAGAAACAGACTGGGCATGGCCAGTAGGTGGTGAGCACTTGGACTGTGTATCCATCCATTGTTTCTTTAGTGGTTTATTCTTAATGAAAAGGAACTCCTTTTCATTACAACTACTCTTTTTATTATTATCATTATTATTATTTTATTTTGTTTCAATTATTAAAACTATTCTTAACCCACAAGAACTGGGGGTATTTTCCTGTTTCTCCTCCTCAGGGAGGTTTGGGGGAGAGACTGACCAGGTGGTTGTGTGGTGCTTAGTGGCTGCCTGGGGTTAGACCACAACAGCAGTGTTTCCTGAAAGACCAGTGTGTGACAGGTCTCTCACTTCCACCTGAGTGCTCTCACCTTTGCGTAAAAAAGTGAAAATTGATTTCTGTATTGTTTCACACTGAGTTACAGTTTTCTGGTTTCTTATAGAGCTCTTCTTGGTTTATTTGCACTAATAACAATAGTTTTTGCATAATAAAAGAGAACATAAAATTAATTTCTACTTTATAATGGTTAGCTGCCAGTCGAGAATGATAATGAAAAAATCAAAACCATGTTACTTTGACATTTTAGTATGAGTTCATTTTCTCTGTATCTGTGAAGTAAATTAAGTGGAGCAGATAATAATTTAAACAATCTTGAAAACCCAAATAACATTTTTGGAATAGGATGAAATGTTTAAAAATGAAGTTTTATAGATGGAGCTGTAGGAGAATGTAATACCTTATCAAGAAAATATTACAAATAAAGTACATGAATATATGTTGAAAAAATAATTCTTGGTTAAGAACTAGTAGCAGATGGAAACATTTGTTCAATTGAAGACATTACACATTCATTCATGGAGACACAGATGCTACTCAGACTGATGGGATGTACATTAGCCCTAAATGAATAAAAATAGATTTGAACATTACTTTTTTTATCTGTTTAAAAATGTGTTGTTGATTTTAATATCATGACTCTAGTTGAGAGATTTTAAAAAATTACTAAAAAATATTGCATCTCTGCACTACGCCTCTCTTTGGACAGCAGAGGCAAAACATGGAGGTGAGCACACTGAGACAGAGACAGCTGAAGCAGCAGATCGGTCACCATAGATTGACAAAAAAGATGGGGATTTTAACCTGTTCTAGCTGTGCAGCAAAGGGGGTAGAAGTCCTCAACTACCCACAAGCAGTGGAGAAAGTACTTAAGGCTGCCAACTAATCATTCTTTTGCCTTATGGGGGAAGGAGAAGAAAGGAGAAACTTCTCTTCTTTGGCCGAGGGCCCATGGTCCCAATTAATCTATGTCTAGGCTTACATTCAGAACACCTCAACACAAAGCAAACCACTAACTAAAAATTAATTTAGCTGTGACTCAGGTTTAATACTTTCCCAATTATTTAACCTCTGAAGACATTAGCGTATCTAATAATAATTTCCAGCCTAACGATGGACATCAATGAGGAGCAGTGTTTGTCTTTATGAGGGTGCTTTTATTGCATCTTTGTTTTCTTTATGTGAAACAGGAGCACTGAGTATCACTTATTCTGCTGGCACAATTGCAGTTAACTGAAACCCATTATAGAATTGCGAGTCATCACATTTAACTTCGTTCTGAAAATAGATGAAGCATTTTGAATTGTATGTATGGAATAATTCTCCTCATACATCTCAGGAATATAGGAAATCTATAAAATTCATTATTTCAGGGGTTTTTTTACTATATAAATCCATGTATTTTCTTGTTAAGATAAAGCTTATAATGCCTTTGGAATATCAGAGAGTGGAAAGGTAAAGAAAGACCTTAAAGACAAATGCATCATTAAGACAAAACCAAACAGAAATCCCCTTGGTTGTGGAATGATGCCATGAGCTTGCTATGATGGCTATTTCTTGGATGACTGCAATATCCACAAGACTGTATATATAATATTACAGGCTCCAGAGATATTTAGTAATCTCTTTTTTAATCAAGATGTCTAAAAAAAAAAAAAAACCACAATGGTTTTTTATACTGTTCATACCATTTTAGGTATTCACAATGCAGAAAAATGCAGTGTGTTTCACAGTATGGAGAACACTTTTTCCCTGAGAGAAAAGACAAATTTAATTATCCTGTAACTGGACAGTTGCATTTTGTCTCACTTGCCTTAATAGATAAGAGCAAGGAAAGTTATGTCTTCACAGTACTCAAGAAATGAAAAACTATTTGAGGATACTGAAGAGGTATTCGCATCTTTTCACATAAGGTAGTTCTGAAGCTTGAAGCACAAGACAATTTGGTAAATAGATGTCCAAGCAAGTTTCACACAAGCTATCTTGCATGCAGAAGGAGCACAGCTATGTGCATCTAGCTTACTGTAACTTGTGAGCAAAGCTCTCAGCTGCTCACTGCTGCTCTCAGCTGCTTGCTTGGCACATCAGTGTAATGTTCTACTGAACTCTGCCACGTGGGCCAGAAGTAATGGAACAGTCTTCTCTGTGGTGTTAACACAAGCTTCATTTCCTGAAAGATATCATCAAATGGAAAACCTGGCATGCTTGGAAGGCTTGACTTTTGGGGAGTGAGAACGGTGATAGACTACTTTCTCTATGAATAAACAATACAATGGTCTTTACAATATTAAAGGCATTCTGGGTTAAGACTGAATATGCAAAATAGTCAGGAGTAAAATTAGGTTAAAAATCAGGACAATATTTCTGACTATCGGAGCAGTGGGAATCAGAGGCCATCTCTCTGCAGTGATGAGTAACAGTAATTACCAGCTTCCCTCTTCTGTCTTCTATTGGACTGAACAGAAATGTCTGCTCTCATGGAGGCTACTTCCCAGACATTCTAGCATCTGCTATTTTTAATGCAGAATGAGAAGAAAATGGGAAAAAGCATTAATCTGATTTTTTTTTTTCCTTCTTTATGAAACTAGTTATAAATAGGATGCACTTATTTCTGTTGTTTCTTTTCTGGGTAAGTGTAACCTGTCAAGGTAACCTTCTGTACCTGTCTGACAGAAAAGGAGGAAAACTCCCCAACCAGGCATCAGACTCAGGTAGGTGTCAGTGTGGAACAGTGGGAACAACCACAGCTGGAAAGCAAACTTCTTTGTTTGAATCACTGAAGATTAACATGGACGTGGCATATAATATAGATGTTTTTCCCATGTAGCAGAATCACTTCTGTCTTTTGCTGCACAAACTCCCCTCAAAACTTCCCAGCCATTTGTGTTTCACACTGAAATCAGACTGCAATAAAACATCAACAACCTTATAGCCTTTAAAATAGAGGTGCACAAAGCCTCTGGAATCTTAGGTGCATTGCACCTTCTGTCAGGCACAGCATGAAATTTACAAAGCAGCTAAAAGTTTAAGAAACTTCTAGGCATAAAAACACAACATGGAAAGAGCAACAGAACATCTTAGCTACAACGCTTTCTCACTTTAGTTCCTTGTAGTATTATTTCTTAAAGTATTTAGAAAAATGCCTACACTTAGATTGTGGTTGGCCATCAGAGTAGCAGGTCTGTATGAACCAAAACTTCCCTGACTGCATGAATGCACAGTATTGTCTTATTTTCACTACCTACTTCAGTCCATTGTGCTGTGAAAATAGCAAATAGAATAAAATAGATTTAGTACAAAAATGGAAAAAGCCTCCCCCCAAAAAAATCACAGGAGCAAGATTTGTAACAAAAATCCATGCTACAAAATTCTGGATAGTCTATTGATATCTTAAATTGCGAGACAACATTGGCCACAAGTTACAGTTTTGAGATATATATCAAACTATTGCAAATTACTGTACTTCAACAGCCATTTGGTAGGAACAGAAAAAATACACCTTAGACAGGTTTGAGAGATTGTCTTCCCTGAGCTGGTTGCTCCCAAGCTTGATTCTATAAAAACAGAAGCTAAAGTCATGCACTGAAGACGAGTGTGGTTTCAGACTGCGAGTATAGAGTCTGTAGATGGAGAAGGAGAAAGAAACAGAAATTCTCTCAGGAACCATCTGGGCCAGTGGGATGCAGGTGCTGTGGTCTCCTAGTGAGCATTCTGTTGAGTGTATTTAATATAGAAATAATAAAGGTAAGGTTTAGATTCTGCTTCAGTGCATTCCTGGGTAAGGAACATTTTACTTCACACAGACTCACTGCTACCATGGCATAAATTTTAGACTGCTGTTTTAAAAGGTTCTGCTTTTCATAAGCATGTTAGTGATTGTGTGCAGGATTCAGTTCTTCCAAGCATATATAAATATTTACAGAAAAATGTCTTTATCTCACAAAAAAAAAGTTTAGATGATTGATTTTTCATATAAATAGACTTATTTTAATCACATCTGGATATATTTGCAAAATCAGGAATTAAAAATACATCTGCTGAGAATCACTTTCTGAATTTCTTGGCAGTCATTCACTGTTAAAATATTTTCTTTACATGGAATTTACTAATGTTACTCTTTATAGCCTACCATTTCTCTGACAGTTTTTTTCCAGACAGGCTTCCTGCTAACAGAGGAGGAGGACTAGGTAAAATCTAACTGTGGAATATTCAATGACTTTTTATTGTGACTGTACTCAGCAACAGGCTTAATGCAGAAAATTTGAATCAACTTCATCGTAGGGGTGTTTAGGCAATTTAATGAAAACTAATTATTAAATAACTCAGAACTTGGAGTTTCTCACACATGTCCACATTATCATATAAAATATCTCTGCCAAACTCTTTTACTGTATCTGCAATTTTATTCAGAGACAACAAAAGAATTTCCACATTTGTTTCCACTTTGTGGTTTGAGAAGTAATTTTGACTATGATGTTCTTTTTGGTTGCCTGTGACATGCTGTTCTACATTCAAGTCCCTTTTGAGGAGACATTGATTTAATAATTTAAAAATCACCATTTTAACTACATTATGATAATCATTTGCCTAGGAAGCCTGATTTGTCATGTTTCTTTGAATGGAGAAAAATGTCTTTGGCTAGATTCAGACTGAAGATTGAGATATTGCAAGTATGTATATAAATAAATAATTCTTGGCGAATAGTCTTTTTCCATTGGATATTTGAACTGTCAGATGTGAAGCAAGATAGGATGCTGCTTTCTTCAGTTTTCTAAGCAGACACATTCTGAACACACATATTTACTACATACTTGTATTTCATAACTGAGATGTTCAACCAAGTAACTTTTAAATATTTTGATATATAGAATTGATATATAGAAATATATGAGCATGTCCAGAGGAGGGCAACGAGGCTGGAGAGGGGCTTGGAACACAAACTCTGTGAGGAACGGCTGAGGGAGCTGGGGTTGTTTAGCCTGGAGAAAAGGAGACTCAGAGGTGACCTTATCACTCTCTACAACTTCCTGAAAGGTGGCTGTAGCCAGATGGGGGGTCAGTTTCTTTCTCCAGGCAGCAGCTGACAGAATGAGAGGACACAGTCTTAATCTGTGCCAAGGGAAATAGAGGTTGGGTGTTAGGAAAAGGTTTTTTATGGAAAGAATGATAAAGTACTGGAATGGTCTGCCTGGGGAGGCGTGGAGTCACCATCCCTGGGTGTGTTTAAAAAAAGAGTGGATGTGGCACTCAGTGCCATGGTTTAGTTGAGGTGTTAGGGCATGGATTGGACTCAGTGACCTTGAAGGTCTCTTCCAACCTAGTGATTCTGTGTGTGATTTATAAATGTACATTGTTTACGTAAAAGTCACGTTGTGACAGTATGATCTATACCCAACTATGAGATTCTGGGTTTATCCCATGTTGTTTATACTAAGACACATAATTTTGCAAGTTAATGATTTCTGTAATCAATGAGAGATGACGATTCAGCTGTTTAGGTCTCTTCCTCACCATCTGGAAAGCATTCTGCTTCATGGGATCATCACTGAGTATCATTACTGTTTTAAATCTCAGGATATTCTCTCTCATTCCCTTCCTATAGCAAATGGGTTGAGTTTTGATTTCAGTTGGGGCAACTAACAACCTCAGGACTCCGTGCTATGCAGAATGGAGGCTTCAACAGGCTGTCTGGCCTACTCTGACTTCAACAACCTTTTTTCATGTTCTTTCTGCAGATGACTCTTATCTTTAGTAAACATAGAAAGATAATGAACTCACCTTCTTAACTAAGTAGTGTGGATTAGAATTCTCAGTAAGATGGAGAAATATATCTCTCTGTGTCTAAGAACTGCTAGAATTTGGATAGCAGCTCAGCAATGGCAATTACAGGTTTCAACACTGGAAATATATCCAGAAGCTGAAGGTATACCTAACATTAGGAACATTCCTCATTTATACTCATTCAGTTTTATCTGGAAGAGTTATTGTTTCCATCTGCTCATGCCCCAGTTCTTCTTCATTTCTGTCTCTATCTCAATGTGCACTCATTTTAAAACTGAATGTACTGATGCACTTCTTACTCTTTTGTAAAAGAAGGATTCTATTAATATGCTAACCAGTGTCCCAAAATCATGACTCAGATCAACAAATCTGTAAAACTGTGGAATTCAATCAAATAGTTTTCATTTCTTTTGCTTGTTTCTAGGGTCATAAGAAGTCTACAGTTTTTGCAAATTCTGTAAAGTAACATGCCTTAAGTAACTGGGACTTTAGGGAAACTTTCCCCAGGACTGGATATCACAGAGAGACAGTGACACTGATACCTTTGCAGTTCCAGTACTTTAGTTGCATGTTTTACTTCACCTGGTGAGAGAGCAAATTAACACTTTTGAATTTAAAAGTAAGTATCAGAAATTCTGCCTCTGCACACATCAAGTCAGCTTTTGCTGGGCATAAGAAAAATGCTTGTGTCACATGAAACCAGTGATAATAGATCATGCTGCCTACCCAGTCTGAAGAAGTCTTAATAAAAAGGTCAGAGTATATAAAAAGATCATAGTAATACAAATCAAAGCAGGCAAGCAAAGACCATACAAGATCACTTTTTCAGAGAAGGCAGGGGAAAAGAGATAAATAAAAGCATATTGAAAAGTGCTATATTTCAACTGAATTTTTAACTTCAGGGTATTTATGTTATACTTTTCAATCAAAAGCCAGAATATAGATGGATATACATAATTAATGAAAATAATAATTATTTGGAAGTGAGATTTTTGGTGGCTGTTGAAGACCTTAATATTCCTTCCACCAAAGCAGCAGAATGTTGCGTACTACGTGAAATGCTTTGAGAACTCTGACATCTGCAAATCTGATTACAGTTTATATACAACACTATGAATTCAGATTTGCAGCACTTGTATCATACGTGAAAAAGCTATAGAAGAACTTTCCTGTAGATTGAAATACTGAGTTACGAGAACATACTGATATAACAAATTACATGAAAATCTAGTTATAAAAGTCAAAATTTTCTTTAACTATATATGCACAAAAATATTTTCATGATTTAATTTTACAATCTTCTCACAGACCCATGTGTGCTCACTGTCAGAAACATTGCCTTTCTTCCTGAATAAATTAAAAGTGAAGTCGCTAACATTTAATTTTCTATAAATGCCTATAATTGTAATAATGAAGAATTCCAACACAAATATTTGTCTTTGTAGATTTAACTTATTGATTAGCAATAAGGCAGACTACAAAACTTGTGATTAGGCAGATTCAGACAAATCAAATCTTCTGGGCACATTTTAGAACATGCACAGATGTAACACAACACATGATCACACTGTCTAAGACAATTAATGAACACATTTTCACAGAGAGTTTAAAAGAACTGGTTTCCTTTATTGTGCGGCCCTGGAGTGGTTACCCACAGGACCACAGAAATCATGATACAGCTCATTTTCAAGCAAAATTCACCCTAAAACAAGGCTGTCACTTAGATGTTGTCGCAGTGCCACTTGAGAGACCTTGGTGTCTCTAGCCCCGGCAAGCCCCAGGCACTGAAGACAGTGCACTAAGGGTCAGCCTGCAAGCACGCAAGCAGGGCTGACTCCTGTAGGTTCTTGGATCCTGAAAGGATCTTGTGGACGATGTAGATGCAGATGAAGACAGAGGAATGGAAAGGAGGAGACAGTCTGAGGTAGTCAACAGGAGTTTACTGCACCTGCAGACTCCGCCCAAACTGGCCCAGACTCTTATTCAGGGCCAGAGGGAGGAGTGGTCACACAACATCACCCAATGAGATAAGTCTCCAGGGGAGTAACAGGGGAGGGGAAATACAACAAGGACCAACCAGGGAGGAATAGGAGGGGATTTCCAAAGGCGGGAAAGATAACTGACAGATAACGAATAGTTACATAACAGAACAGGTGCATGCATAAATCAAATCTCCTGAGGGAGACAAAGGAATATTAATTAGGGGGGTAGGGTACACAAAACTGAACTAGTACAGCAAACATAAAAGATTTAATAAATTCATTTAACACACTGCCACAAGACGTCTTAAGAAATGTTTTTAGGCCTTTGGAAAAACTGTTCTTTTTATAAAATGAAGGTAATTCTAGGTTTTTGTCATGTTTGATATACTGGAAATATTTGTCAAGGCTTCCATAAATATGAATTTTGATTTGTCAATTTTGTATGAAAGTGTTTCCCAAATGATAAAAAAGGGTGTGTTACAGACTAATCAATATTTTAACCTGTAGCTTTTGAATTTTTTTTTAATATAAGAGTGGTCCTGTCCTGAAAAATACCTGTGCTAATGGCATTGTGGATACCACACCATTTCCTCTCAAGAATTTCTGTATCAGATGTGATTAGTTAGAAATAAAATGGGTTTCTTATATTTAGTTTATGTTTGGTTTTGTTCTGTTGTTTGTTTGGGTTTTTTTCTGACTGCTTTCCCTGCATTCCCTAGAATCCAGCAAGATTTTTTAGGGTGGTTTTCACGTCACTTATCAGTGCTGGTTATCAATGTTGTGCAAACCAAATGAGGTCCTAGCGACATCTGTGCAACACTAACTTCCAAACCAAGTTGTCTGTGGATGGCACCATCAGCCTATTTCCCTGAGCAGAACTGCAGAGGTGTGTGCAGATGAAAGCTATTAAACAGGTCTGTGATGACATACAAGATGGAACAAAATTTGCAGCTTAGTATTTCCTAGCTGTGCTGGCTCTGCTGGAGAGAAAGCTTATTGAAATTACTGGCAGAGGCAACTATTACAGAACGCATGGAGAAAGGAGATTTGCTGAATAAAACAGGGTTATTTGGAAGGAGGAAGGGTTCAAAGCAGAGCTACCCTTTATGGTCTTTTTGTACAAATATTCTGTAATCACAATAGGTTTTCTTCTGACATGGTAGAGCAGGGGCAGATGTCAACAAGAAAAATTGCTACAAATGAGAACTTTGTAACCTTGGAGAGGGGTAATAAAATCCTATGACTTTCTCATCGACTGCATCTACAGAAAAGAAGTATATAAGTCAGTTATAGATGACCCTGTTTTGGAGTGATCACTACAGTCATGATACTCCAGTTCTATTTCAAAAGATACTTCAAAATCTTTTTCATGAGATTCTTAAGATTTTTCTGCTGTCATTTATTTGATTCTTCAAATTTCTGCATTTTTGTTGTTGCTTGGTATGTTCCTTTGCAGAGAGGGAACTATTATGGTAGTTTGCAATATGCCTGTGAATTTTTGTGACTTGGGAAATTCTTGAGAATATTTTGTACACTCAGAATAGCAAAAAAACCCAACTCAAAACAAAACCAGAACCCCCACACTCCTATTTAATTAGAAAAAGGAAAAAACAAAACAAAAATCCAACAAAAATAACAAAAAAAAAAAAAAAAAAAAAAAAAACCACAAAAACAAAAAAAAAAACCACCCACACAAAGAAACAAACCCAACCAACCGAAAAAAAAAAACCCACAAACACACACACCCAAAACCTGAAAATATTTTGCTTTCAAATTAATGTGACCTTTCAATAAAGATTTGGGGTTAGTCTTTTTCTTCCTGAATCAGTCTCTCCCTTTTCAGCTAAAGCCTTCCCCTAGACTCTTCTCCTTAAAATTTATTCAATCTTGAGGTTCATTCAACCTTCTCTCATATATTTGGAAACGTGCAATATGCAGCTGTAATTATGCCTAGAAAATAATGTAATCAAAAGAACAGAGTGATATTTGAAATACCTAGATGGAAATAGACTGGGCTAAACCCCTCACTTCAGCATCTAACTGCATATGTTCCTATAGTGTCTAGACACTTAAATGTGTAAAACTTAATTGAAGTTCACCATTGTCATTCACACATTCAGACTGATAAAAAGTAATTTTTAATCAAACCACTCTACTCAAAACCTGTATTTCTATAAAATTTTCAAGCATCCTTCTACAAAGAAAAATTGTTGCTTTGAAATCCTTTCCAAAGAACAAAATATCTGATATTAAGCAAGTATTTACAAAACAAACTATCCAAAACTTAGCACAAAAGCAATCTAAGGAATCACTGAATAACCTCTCTTGATCCCAAGTCCATAAAATGTAATGAGCTTACCTGGCTTTATTTCACTCCCTGTTTGCTAACTACTTGGTCTATCCCACAAACATGCATCTGTAGGCTGTTACTTCATTATCTTGAGACTTTCCATTACTTCACCAATTTCTGAAAGATTTTGCTTATTAATATAAAAGCAGAGAGCAGCAAACAACTGCCTGGAAAGGAGTCCCATCCGTCACTGCAGCATACAGCTACTGCTGTTTTTCATTTAAAAATAAAACACCTTATTTGCATTCTTGCTTATAATTTCTTTTATTGTCAGAAGAGCAGGGTTTTTTCTTCAGCTTTTTGAGCATCACTACAAAGTAGAATTATAATCCAGTCTCATTTTTACTGACCCACATTCTAATTTTTTTTCCTGCAAAGCCATCACAGTATTGTCTTTTTCCACCCCCAAAAACTGCATGGATTCTGAAAGGACTCCACAGATAAACGCATGAGATCTGATCCTGAGGTGCATAGATGAAACTCAGGGATCTCTCACCCAAAAAGCCCTACAGCTGACTAGTCCAGACCAATGCCTACGTCAGCTAATTAATTTCCTGTGCAGTTTTAGGGCACTGTATGGCATGGTGGGAGTGGAGTTTATCTAATTATATCTATGCTGCACTGAGACAGTATTTCAGCCTAGAAAACAAAACCCTTATTATGTCTATTACTTTAATCAAAGGCCTAATTGACCTCTCTACTGTGCAAGCCTGATGGATCAGGTAGAGGCAAGCATATGTGTGCCCTACCCAATAGCTATTGCCACGGTCCCTGCACTTAGCATGGTATAATCACTTAGTTTTTAAGCCTTAGCCAGTGACAAGAGTAGAAACCACATGGCCTATGGCTGTGTTCAAACTGCTTTCTGGATTATATCATTATATATTGTTGCTTAAGTGCATCTTTATTTCTTTGTTCCCCTCTCTGTTGCTCTTTCTGTTATTCACCATCCACCTTATCCACTTACATATACACACAGGCCACTATTTCTATTATGGACTTTTAAAGTACAGATTTTTATTTCCTGAGTTTCCCAACCATTATCTTGTATTTTACATGATTAAATGTGAGACTAACATTGCATTTACTGCATTAAAGTTAATAATCCGTTCACCTACCAGATATGACACATCTGAAGTCAAGCTAATTCTCTGTCTCATTAAGCAGTGTAGGGAATATTATAACCACCCCACACTTGTCTTTCCTTTTAAAATTACACAATTGGAAAATCCACACTTATTCAGTGAATTAATACCCTAAAAATTTATCTAAGCTCAGTTATCTTTTACAGGTGTCTGCATTAAAGTCTAGGAAGTAGTTTCTCAGTGGATTATCATATTAATGATGTTCTCAATACACCTTGCAGGAGAATAATTTTTTTAAATTTGTTTGACGTTTAAAACTTAGAAAACATCACTGTTTCATTCCTGCTTCTTTAAATAACAAGTAAAATGAATGCTGCGGTCCCACTAGCTGTCCCTCCATAGTATGTGTGTCTGTGTGTGTGTAAGTGTAAGGAGATAACCTGAAAGATTAAATTCTGTTAATTCATATTTATAACTATATTTTATGGCTGCCTAAATATTTCGTATTGGCAATCTTCCAATATAAAACTGGGCTTTGGACCAAATCAATTTTCTTTCCTTAGCAAAAATGATATACATTCCATAGAAAACTGCTTTTGTTTTGTTTCATTTTCCTTAAAGTCCAGAGGCCTGAAAACCAAATATTTTGATTTGGCTGTGTTCCTGTAAAGGCACATAAAAGCCCAACTGGTGTTCTTTTTCTTCTCTGCTAGGGGCTGGACTCCCAATCAAAACACTAGTGTAGTATGTTACAGCCAAAACTCATCAGGAATGGAGACTGTGGTACTTCATAGGAAGATACTGACTAAGTGCAGATTCAGATTAATGAAAGTATGTTCCTTCATCTCAGTTATAATTCATGGACCATGAGCAGTACTTATTGTTTTAAACAAATCATAGTTTTTTACCAAAAAGGAAATGAGGACTAGTTATTGAAACCAAAAAAGCTAAACAATTTATAAACTATTCTGAAAAAAACAAGTATGTCTAGAGAAATGGCAAGTAAACCTATACGTAAACCCACTCTAGAAACCCATTGTGCTCTAGAAACCACAATGACCAGTAAAGCCTCAGCCATCCTGAGGCCTCCAAAGTTCTAGTGTGCAAGCAGCTCTCAGAGGTGCTCATTCCATTTTATTGATAAAATGCATCATGTGAAGAAGACTAAGAGATATAGGCAAAATACAAACAGAAAAAAAAATATTAGTTGGATTATTCCATTTTTGATCTACCCATCAAAATGCATATCACAGAGGACACTGCATAAGTTAGAATGAAATTGAAAATACCAGTCTGTACAAGAAAGTGCATCTGCAGTGTATTAATTTCCTCTTAAAAATGCCAATGTTTTCTGGTCAAAAGAAGGACACAAAAGCAATTTTTGCACTGCTGTGCAAAAGTCATTGTGCTAAGCTACATTTGTTACATGAAATGTAATAAACCATTCACAAGTACGTAGCACTCTATAGCTCCCCACAAAGAATAAGTCTCCATGAAGTCAATATGGTTTTAACTGAGGAACTAAAGAAAAAGACTTAGCTATTAAAAGTCTTTCTTTTGGCTGGAAGTTACATGGGTAAAGGTAATAAAATTAAAGCATCACTTTTAAGTGTTTGCAGAAGACTCCGTTACGCTCCTGTGCTGGCTGAAATCAATACCCACACATGCTCTCTTCTCATCTGTGCAACAGGAGTGTAATCATCAGCTTCTGATTGTAACAGCTGGGAGGTGCAGGACTAGAGTTGTGCAATGGTAGCTGGTTAAAATTTTTCTTGTAAAGTGATTTCCTTCAACAAGAGTTGATCCATTAAAATTTGGGATTTTTCCCCCTAGAGCATACAAAATTCTGTGAAATGTTTATTCAAGAAATTTTGGATAGAGGATAAAAAATTTCTGAGAACCACCTTGAACACTTAATAGTCCAATGGCTAAAACATTTTTGGTTTATGTTAATTTTGATCAAAGTCCCTGGAGTTTCCGTTAGCTTCTGTGACAAAACCTTCCTCCCCACTGCCAAGGGAGTGCAGAGGAGCACTGCAGCTGGGGAAACCCCAATATCCCCTTGTTCCCCTGGAGCTTCATGGGAGCCACCACCCTGTCAAAGTCTCAACCCCACAGCCCCAAGGACACGAGGAGAGTGTCAGGAAAGAGAGAGACAGGAGAGAGAGACAGGAGAGCCCAGGGCAGCCCGCACTCTGCCGTGGCACGCTGCGGGCATCACCTCACTGCAGCCCCTGGCCCCTACGGGCTCCCCGATTCAGCCACTCCAAACTATTTCTCTGTCTGTCAAGCAACTTTATTCCAGTGAGTGTTCTGCTCACAGGGCTGCTGACTCTTCCTTGGAACAAAAAAGTGTACATTTCCCACATTTGTAAGCTAATAAGCCTGTTTGGTCTAATGAGTATTTAGACCCTAAGGCTCAAACAATTGTGATGTTTTCTTTGCCTTGTTGTTTCTATATGGAGCCTATTTTTGGCACACTGCTGGTTCTTGAGACCTGGCAATTAGATTGTAATTTCTGAAATATTAGACAGCCTCAATTCATTTTAATGGCTCCTACTTTAAAACAAATACCTTTATTTTAAATAACGTAAGTTATTCTTCCCTTATTCTGTGGAAGAGAATAAATTTTCATTTTACATCTTCTCCTTCAACAGAAACCTTTAATGCCTGGAAATCTACTTTCATTCAATCAGAGTACAGAAACTTAAAAAAGCCAAGATTCATCCCACCTACAGCTAATTGCTTAAGCATTGTTGAGGCCTTGTTACTGTGGCAGCTACTGCCTAAATGGAAATTATATTCAGCTTGTGATCCAATGAACCCCTGTGTTCACGGTCAGCTCTCGAAAGGTCTGGCAACTAAGAAAAATAAGTTTATTGTGTGAAGGTATAAATAAAATGAAACTCAGTTCACATCTGTATTAGAGGAACCATGATAAGGGCAAAAACTGGTGGGTGAGGAACAGGAAAAGGTTTCACAGCCAATCAGGGAGGACCGATAAAAAAGGCAACACAGCCCACCATCTGAATCACTATCTGGAGGCATCTGTTACTTCCCATCAACGATTAAGGGAACTTTAATGTGAGTGAGCAGGCTTCTGATGCACGTCTTAACTTAGCATCTTAAGTTAGGTGGGCTGAATAATGTTCTGCACTTCTATGGGGACTCCATAACTAACTCAGAAAAAATCCTGCAGTCTCTTAAAATATTTTCCACAACTAAAAAGAGCTTTGCCTTAACTTTTTAATATTCTTCAAGGGTAAAAAAGAGACATACAATATATCTGAAATCTCCAAATATCTTGATTCTCCTATTTGCATTATAGGGAGGAGGGGGGAAAAAGCTCATTTCAACTTTATTTTCCTGAATCAATTTCTTTTGGGAGATACTTTAATAAGGCATTAGTGTAAAGGTCTCATTCATTCTTTCCTGCACTGGTTGGTAGCCTGGATTGTGATGCAGCCCACGAGCAAGGAATGTAACACCAATATATAGCAGATGTTATTTCCAGCACTGAGAACCATTTTTATGATTTCTTTCTGTCATTTTATAACATATTTACTACCCAAAATAATTAATAACATGACTGTAAAAATATTCTTTTTAAATAGTTTTAATTTGTTTGATGTAAACAATTCTTTGAGGCACATTAACATGAAACAAATTAAGAACACCACACCATCTTGATGACCCTTAAGAAAAGTATGCCTGTAACAGGTTATTTAAAACTGTGTCTTTCTTTTAAACAATTACCCAAATTAATATACTGAGCAGTAAACAAACTCTGAAAATCCTAACATGAAAGCCAGTTACAGAAAACAGCAAATCAAAATGAGCTTCTTGAAACTTAAGCTCTTGTTAAAGAAAATATTATTTCTATAAAGTATTATTTAGAAAGTATTATTTCCATTAATGGTTAGTCTCATGGGGATAGGTGTTTCACAAAGTAATTTTTATACTACAAGAGTTAGTAAAGCTGTTGTAAGTTGTCTTCCATAAACCCAAAGCATAGGTCAAGTGTCTCATAACTTTTGCATGCATTCATTTCCAGTGTCCCCACCTGGCAATTTTATGTGAATGAACATAAAATGTGTTTGAGGTGTTTGGACTTGGGATCTCAAAATTATTAGTCTCTTTTGGAAACCTTGGCCCTGGATTTTTCAGTAATGAATCAGTGTTTGGATATAAATGCATAAATACATTCCACTCCAAAAGAGAAGCCAAATTTGCATGTTACAGATGTATGACTAGTCACAGCAAAAAATCTGGAAGAAATTGCCTTCTTCATTGCAATGTGCATGACATCTGTCTCTACATTCATTTTCTTTGATGTGCTTCTTTTCACATTCTCTGCTAAATAGAAAGTTTTTGTATGCTTTTTTTTTTTTTTCCCTTCTTAGAAAAGTTTACAGTTCCTTTCAATGAGATAGCTGAAGACTTTTCTTTCTTGGCTGCAACAGGAAAGCTCTTGTTATCCTGTTTTATATAGACTGCTACCTTTGTCATAAAAAGAAAGGAGAAAGGGTAATAAAAGATTTTTGTGAAATGAAGACGGACATGTTGCTAGTTGACTCTTCTTATCCACTTTTGTAATATCTGTAATATCCACTTTATATCTGGTGCTATCATTTGATTTGCTAATTCTTGTATTTCTGCATATGCCCTTGAACGTGTACAGGTGCAAAGTTTTTCCAAATAACCCTTTACTACGGCAAGATGAAAGAAGAACCTTCACAGCAAGTAAATTCATCTACCCGATATTTTTGTTTTCATAGGCCTATCTAACTCTGAATTTGCCTTTGCAGCATCACACGACACAAGCCAGTAAAGATGGAGCACAATTATGATTCAGCCCTTGTCAAGACTGTGAGTGAGCTAACACAGGGTAAGCTGTGCCTCTGAAGAGCAGATGTGGCACTACCTAGACTCACAAATAAAAAAGAGTTTTGTTTTTTCAGAATCCGTTTCTGGAACTGTCAAAAAGACATGATTTTCTCTATCTAAATAGCCTTTTTCAAAACATGAATAAACACAAGAATTCTTTGTAGCCTTGATTTTCAGACAGTTGCCAAACTATTTTGGAAATAAAGGACAACAGTGCATTGTGTTTCAGGATAATAAAGTGTAGGTTACTACTGGGAAGAAAATTAATAGCGGTATAATTACAACCCTAATACATTTCTTCCCTGATTTTACTTTCTTTTCATTAGTGATAGGTTTCATAAGAATTGTTTAAATATAGAAAACAAAACCAAAGATGTAATAGCTCTGTGTAGCAATAAAACTGGAATAATCTCCACTTTTATGTCCATGTGAAGTATATCTGGCTAAACTGGACATAAGGACTTCTTAAACTAGAAACTGAAACATATCTGAGAATCTCACCTGATGCAGGCAAAAGCTGAAGGAATATGAAGACCTCTCGAAATTCAGGCACCTCAAGATATGTGAATAAATAGGAGAGAATAAATATTTTATAATTTTCTTCTACTAGTCTTTTTGTTTTGGTTTGGTTTTTTGGGGGTGTTTTTTTTGTGCTTGACAAACAAGTGTGGCATGTAATGACTAAATTTAGCAGAGTTTTACCACGAGAGGGCAGGAATGCTCATCAAACTGGTTTGCCACTAGTTGTTTCACCACTTCTCTGCCAGGAGGGTGACCCAACGTGCTTTCTCTCTGCTGGTATTTAGTATCTAAGCGTGTACCCCAAGCACTTAACAACATGACAAAATGGTTTGACCCCGCAGACTGACCTGTCATTAGTACGGCTGATTAATCCCCCTGGATGGTGGTGGGGCTCAGGGGCATATTTGAACTGCAGCTGTGTAAGGCTCAGAGCAAAACTAGAACTCCTCACTCTGGGCTGGCAAAGAGAAACAGCTGTACCAGGGCATCCATCCGGCTTGCCAAGACAGGCTGGACTGCTGGTAGAGGTGAATGCCTGCCTTTCTTCCTTATAGTGTGTAACAGGAGCAAGAAAGAAGACCTTTAGAGACCCTTTTTACTATTATTATTAATACTATTATTATTCAATATTGGCAGCACTGGTTTTTTCATGAACATTATTTAAGCTTTTCTGTAAGGGAGACCAATTTTGATTGGACCATAACAGTAGCCAGATCTGAACAGTAGAAGACTGTACTGGACAGGATACTGTGTAGAAAAGTTCCAGACTATTATTAAAGTGAAACATATTTGTGTGGAAAGTCCTGGTTAACTCATAAACAATTTATAAACTGAAGCATTTAGCATAGCTTGATTAAAGGCTTAAATTCTTGTAACTGTTTGCCAGCAAAATACAGTGTTTCACTGTTTCCAAAAACATGTTTTGGAAAAAAAAATCTACTGTGGGGCCACTCAGAGTTGTAAGATTTTAATCAGCTAAAATTAAGCTTTGTAATTTACATGGAAATATCCTCTCTTTTCCTTATTTTTCTGTCATGTTAATTAGTTTCCTCTTCCAAATGGCAAAATTTTTCACCATGAAGCAACTAGTTGTGGACTTGTGACAGTGACTGGATGAACAATATTCAACAGGAACAAAGAGAAATAAATGAAAATGTAAACTTGCTCTAGTCATAACAATAGCCTTACTCAAATAATAAGAAGAAAGATTTATAGAAGTTATTTCCATTACTTATGGCAATTGAATTATGCTTTCACCAAGTTACCACACCCTTCTCCAGAAAAAATGCTCGACCAAACTATCAGTTGTTTAAATCTAAAGATTCTTTGTTGCTTCTGTCATTGGGTTAAAGAGTGTTTTCCCCAACCTTAAAACAGAAAACGGCATTGCCTTCCAATTGCGTGGCTTGGCTCTCTCCTATAAGAAGCTCTTGACATATACTTAGAGGGTTGCACACCTGCTAGGAGGTCTCTATATTCTCAGTGTCATTTTCCAAATCTCTGCTTCCCAGAGGTTTTCAGGAGTCATGCTGCAACACTGTGCTACTGTGGTGAGTAGGCAGAAAAGTAGGAAACCCTAAAAGATCTCCCCATTTGATGATCTGGGATTTATTTCTTTTGGTTTTTAAATAACCCAAAATCTAACTGTGTGGCTCTATTGAAAGTCCCGGCAACAGGCAAGAGTGATTCAGCCCAGACTAAGCAACAGAATGCCACCTGGATTTTTGCTGAAAAAGGAAAGGGTATAATTGGATAAGAACCAATAATATGGACATAGGAAAATGGCATAAGGCTAAAAAGCCACATTTTGTTCATTTTTATTATTAACAATCAGTCCAAGTGAGGATTTCTGCAGAAGCTATGCAATCCCTGTGCGGATGGACCAGCCCATAACTTTTTCTAGTCAGACTTTGAAGCTATGAAGGATGTTCTTGAAGAGGTCCAGTGTTCATCTGCAGGAGAATATTACCTATGACCTTTCAGAGGAATGACACACAGGGTGTCTTGCCCAGTGCTTCATAAATGGAAAACCTGTGTCGTGCTTTGGACAAAGAACAGAAGTAATTCCTTTCCTTTCTACTATATTTGCTATACCATAAGAATATAACAGGTGGAGGGCCCAGGTCTGGGTGAATCTTATGGTTTTGCTCTTGCTGCTTTAGTTCTTACTAAGGATATATAGCAAAGAAAAGGCAAAAGAAAATTTAAGAGGTTGTTCTTTGCTTTCTTTTTTTTGTTGTAGTTTCTGGAGTACACTGCAAAAGGAAATGAGAACAGGATTATATTTGTTCTGGCATTTCCTTTCCTTTTACCTTTGGAACAATGACATTTTGGACAAATTTATGAGTTTGCCTTTGAACCCTTATTCACATAATGAATCTGCTCACCTGTACATCCTCTCTGGATGTAGAAATCACTCTTTGATTTGTCGCTCAGTGTCTTTCCCATTAAGTGTGATTCTAGGGAGATCAAGTAGGATTTCAGCAGATGAAAACTCTCCAGCAGACAATCACCAGGCAATACCTTAGACAGGGAGCAGAGCCTACAAAATGCTTTCTTGTTAGACAGGGCCACATATGGTAAATGTTATTAAAATTCTCACTTGCTATTAGATACACCATGTGTTTTAGAGAATTTTTTGTGACAGCAGCTCCTACTCAGAATTACTGTCTACAGAAGCCTCACCCCTATCCTTTTGCTAATCTTGTAGTGTGCAAAAACAATCTGTGAGATTAGGAAATGTAATATTTTCTATGCAGAGTGCTGCTCCTATAAGAGAAATTAGACTTCTTCCTAAAATTATAGCAATGTAACAGCAAAAATAAAGTACAGAAAGTATCCGAAGAGATGTCTAATTTGGCTATTTTAGGTGCTAGAAGTAGCTTAGATGCAGCCTTTTTATTTCACTTGGAAAGGTCTGGACTACAGCAGCTTATGGAGCTACCTATGAAGTGGTAGATTTAGGAAGGCTTTTAGATCCACTGGCACAGAGATGTACATTAATTGTCTTTCAGCCTCCTCTCAAAGCAAAGCCGGAGGAAGCTCCTGTGTTAGGAATTTGCAACTCATGATCATGGTCAATGAAAAATAACCTGAGTTGAAACATCATTGAAGAAGATGCTATTTAATCCTGCCTTCTGCTCTACAGGTGCTCAGGGGTGCCCAGAGCTGGGGAGGGAGTGCCTAGTCCAGAACAGCCAGCACAATGGCACTCCTCACTCGGCACTGCAGCAGGCTTAGGTTCATTTACAGCTTTTATCAACTTACAGCCAGAGAAACCTGTCAAATTTTTTGTTTTCCTTTTGGTTTCATTTTGTACTTGAATGTGTGTAACTGTAGTTTTTTTCTAAAACTTGGATGTATTACTGAATTTATTATTTAATGAACAAATGCATCTCTAAAAATATCAGTTCCTCACATCTAATCTCAGTTTCAAGCTTTCAGAACAAAATGTTTGGCAATACAGTAATTTTTTATATTAGCTCACTGTTTTTCAATAATTCACTTGCTTTTCTGAATCAAAGTTGAGCTGATGTGTTTCAGAGACTTGTGATCCACCATGATTTCCAGATCTTGTTCTTAAATGATTCAACTATGTGCTTCTTTATTATGCTGATAGGAATAATTTTACTTTTTGCATTATAATGTACTTATCTACTATCCTATCAGAATTATGAGACCTTTTAATGACTTTGCCCTCATAGGTTTTAAGGAGAATATGATAATATACCTAGAAAACATTTGTGAATATACAGGTACAAAGTCGATATTCTCTGTTTACTTCCCTGGTGTATTTTAAGAGAGAGAATTACGAGGTCTAGTTTTCTTTTACAAAAATTGTGGAAACTTTCCTGTGATACTCTATACATTTTTCTATCTGTAACTTATATATATATATATATTTTTTTTTTTATGGGACAGTTTGCACAGAACTTATAGTCCTTCATTTTCAACACCCCTTTTAAGAGTCAAACTTTCATCTTCTCCTTCTCCTTGGGCACTGACACCAAGGCATGCTGTGTGCCCATGCAAATTACTGAGGGGAGAAGGAGCTGGAACAAGGTGGTTGGTGGAAGTGCTCAGGAAAAGTGAGGTAAAGGACCAGAAAAGTGATACAACTAGACTCATCAGCTTTGGAAACTACAAGCTGTCAGACTGGGTCACATATCCCATAAATTGTAATGTGACACTACTCCATTTCTCTCTAGAAATCACCCCTCTGACAATGCACAGCCATGCAAATAATTCTAGATATTCTGCATTGACTTTTCTGCCTTTAATTATTTAAGGAACTTTTGCCTCTTTTCCTCATTCTGATAAGTTTGAAATTGCTTTTACTACAGTTCTTCACTTAGCAATCTGCTCCTCAAACTCTGTTTTGCCCTATTATGATTTTAAATTTAAGTTGACTTAAAAGGCTTTATTATTATTATTTCTGAAAGGTTTTTTCCTCTTCTGCTTGACCTTACTGGCTTTTTTTTGGTGATCCTTTCAGAGGTATAAGAACTAAACCAAAAATTCTAATGAGCTGGAGACTTGAATCCGGCCTCCTGCTTGCTTGCACTTTAAGCAGTGGAATATTTCCATGAAAAGAAATCATTATCATCACATCACTAGGCAACAAAAACTGAATTATAAAACCAGCAGAGAGTCTGATCTAAAACAATGATTAACTAATTAAAATCCACTGTTAACTTTCATTTGCTTATTTGTTCCTTCCTAGAAAGGCACAGCATTTTTAGCACATTTCTACCTACAAGACTCAATCTTTTGTTTGTTTCAGAACAAACTACAGAAAATCTGTCTAAAAGCCACAAAGTTACTTGAAGGGTTTATAAAAGTTGTAAATATAATTTTAGGAACACTAATAGTTTGGTTAAAAAAAAACCCCTTTTTATTATATTTAAGAAGATGTAAGAGGATCTTTCAAGAAAAGTTTAAGAGAATTTCAGGAAATACTGTTTTTGTATAAGATATAAAAATATTTAATGAGATCTGAATACTGCCTTTGCTAGGTATCCCAGACTAGCCAGTTTCTGAGAATGGAAACTGCATGAGTTGCTCTTTCTCCCCAGCTGTTGGGGTTTTTTTCTGATGGGTTTCTAGTTAGGACCACACACAGGATTGTGAAGAGGTCAGCATGATGGAGATTGTATTATTTCCAGGATGGAAGTGCCAGACATTTAATAAAGACATGTTAAAACAATCTGAACTCAGTTTTACAGATTAGCAATAAAATATACTTTTTTTTCATAAAAGCTCCAGCTCCTCAGTGCTTTATTGGAACCCATCATTTTGCAGTACCTGAGCTTTTCAGAACTTTTAACATCTCTTCAGTTTTAAGTCATATATTTTAGCATATGTAATGTAAAATGAATGCCAAATGTTTGCAGAATGAGTCACGGCAACATTAAAGAGACTGCTTCCAGAAATATGATCTTGAAACACTTCTCTTCAAATGATGTCTGTTCCTGAAAGAATGCCCTCCATATACACCCTGTTTTTCCTACTGAGAACCTCACATCCACAGACCCATGGATTCTGTAGTTTAGCCTTATTTTCTCTGCTTCTATGCTAAGTCTTCAGGTTAAGATGATTAATCAAGGAATGAAATAAAGCTAGTTATGAGTGAAGTCTGAAGCATTTTTTTCGTTTGAACATGCACTTTGGAAAAGATGAATATCCAAGCTTTTCTCAGCTTCTGTGATAATATTCAGCTTCAGATCACATGAAATATTCAAGTGCTATTATCTCACTTAGCAGATACTTGGGAGTGTAGATATTTGCAAATCCCTTTCCAAACAGGCAGTCACAGAAGCACAGCTATCACGAGGCCTGGGTCAAGAAAGGCGATGATATTTTTAAGTGAGACTTGGAATTTAAGAACTTAAAACTGAGTTTTTGAAAGCTCCTGCTTAATCTTTGGAGGTGCCCAGACTCTATCAGCACCTCATTTCTCATTCCTGAATTTCCTCAGATGCCTGAATTTTAGGTCTGCAAAGCCTTAAGAATAAATCACTGTTGACATGACTGACAACAGCTTGGCTTCTGTCTCATTTTAAGTCTCATCAACAGCAGCAAGCTTGGTTACCCTGTTCATTTCCACTGTGTACCTCAACTTCAAAGGCATTCTCTCAGCAAACTTGCCAGCATGAAAGGGGGAATGCAGGAGAGAGGTTAGGCCTGTAGCTGAGTAGAACAAGAAGCTTTTAATGAGACCCTAAATCCTCTTTGGCTGTGGGCCTATACAGTTCACCATCAGCACTGCAGAATCTGTGATAATGCAAGAGGCTGGGTCCTATTTTCTTCCCCTTGGGCAAATTCTTTAATCACACAACTATGATTGCACTTGCCTATAGGCTTGTCTTTCTTTTGAGTGAAAGGGTGTAGAGAGCTGGGAAGAAATATTACATCCATTACTCAGTACAGAACTGGAAGAATGAACGAAAGAATCAGCAAGAAATGACACAATTCACAGATAAAAAATACAGTAGAGAGGTTTATGTGACAAGGAAAATTCAGATCAGATATTAAGAAAAACCTCATGGTAGAAACTATATGGAAGAACCAAAAGAGGCTGTGGAAGTCTCTGTAAGGTACTTCTGTGATTTTGACAATGACAGGAATATTGCAGATTCTGAGCTGAATACTTAAGTTGAGCTCCTGCACTCCTTTATCTCCTGAAGAATAAAAAAATAGTGGCTTCTTCCTGCTGTGTGCTATGTTAAACATTTTGGAAATTTAGGGATCAATATGAAGTTTAGGATCTAGGTGTTATTTTTTTTCCTTAATTTTCTCTTATAGACCTAAAATCACAAATCAAGATCAAAACTGGGCTACAAAGGTCAGGACCAACAAATTAATTAAATTTATATATTGAATAAATATTATTAAAATAAAATCAATTAATTGGTTGATTTCTCTGAAGACATTTAAAACCAGAAAAACATTCTAGAGAGTTTTAATTAAACCAGAAAGAGTGTTTCTAGACAAATGTGGCACCACATGGCTGTAGGATGTTGGGAAGGATGAAGTAGAAAGACCTTGCAAATATGGTGGTTTAGATTCTGGGAGTCTGAGTTCAGCAAGCGAGATAGAAATGAAAGCATGCTTTGAGATTTAGGGTGTGGGGTACAGGGCCATCAGCTTGTGAACAACGACCTGCTAAGCTGAGGGCCAGCCCCCTTGATTAAACAATATACTTCTGCTAAGCTGAGGGCCAGCTCCCTTGATTAAACAATCCCCTTCTGCTTGCCTTAGGTGATGGGACAGTTCTATTGGCTGTAAGTAAATGTTGTTATCTTGTATTAGATTGGTTGGTCCAACACAGACTATTCAACTTGGAAAGATATTTAATGTACGGTATTCGGAACCACGCTCTCTGTTCCTCTGTTCCTGCTCTCCTGGCCTGCTTTAGCTGTGCCCAGCAGCTACAAGCAAGGCCCTCACAATAAACCGCCTGCTACCCCTGCTACTTTGCTTATAGAGATACTTTGTCGCCGACTCTACTGTCACGGAGATACTCCTTCAGTAGGAGACTGCAATACCTTAGCAGACACTTGAGCAACACTCACATTACCATACGGAACTGACCAAAAGAAGACTATGAAGTCCTGACCTCAGAACCACTGCTCCATACACAGTCCTGTGCAGGAACAAGAGCCACTTGGAGGGGGGAACCAATTGATGATGTACCTTTGGCTGACAAGCTATGCAAGTCTTTGGCATGGAAAGGAGGTTTTGCTGAGTGTTCAGGAAGAGCAAAGAGGCTCAGAAGCTCAACAATGCAGTACCCGTGCAGACAAAAGCAGACACATCTGCAGAACCAGTAGAAGCCTCAGCAGACTCCAAGGCTTTTTCAATGTCTCTCCATCATGAAGCCACAAGATGCCCTGAGGCAAACCTAGAGTCAGGATAGAAACAAAAATTTAAAATAACAAAAGTTTACTCCAGGGAGGCTGCATCTACTCATGATGTGGCAGACATGCTTACCTCAGTGCCCACAATTTTTGAAGGATATACTCTGGTTTTGCTTTGCACCAGATCCATCTGGAAAAGAGCAACCTCATTTTGACCTGTCATGCCTGCTGTGGCTGTGAGTCCCCTGTCATAGCACAGCAAAAAGTCCCAGCAAAAGCCCCCTGATTTCCTTTGGGTGCTTACTGGAATATATCACACCTCTTCACACACATGTATATACATATGTACATAGTTTCACAGAATCATTTAGAAAAAAGTACTTAAAAGATCATAATTAGTTTTAATGATCTCTTCCTGCTCATCTACAAATGGAAGAAAAATCATGTCCTCTGTACCCACACATATAGAGCACTTAAATGGTTAAGACCCAGCTTGTGTGTACAATGTGTGCTGCTGTTCCAATACTGGCAAATTATCTGATGTTTTGTTTCCCACTGTTAGAATGCTATAATGCTGGAGCTGTTATATGATAAAATATTCTTCATCTCTAACAGCAACTTTTCTCAAGTGCCTCTTCCTCCTTCTCTCCTGGTGAAATCCAGATTCATTCTCTCTCCAGTGAACTTACTTGAGAACAGTTAACATTTCTGGTAATGTGAATCCCAAATAACATATTTTTCTCACAAATCCAAGCTAAGCACTGCCCAAAATCAGTTGGGGAAATGCATTTTTAGGACATTCAGTATAAGTGAAAATCAATTATACTACAACATAACTGTGCCAAAGCTGTGTGTTGTAGACTCCTGTTGCTTTGGCTAAGATGCAAAGCAAGCAGAGATGTGCCCACTCCTGACCAAAAGCTTTGCTGAAAAAAACCCCAGCACAGACATCAATGCCTCAGCAAAGCTGCATTTTTATGAGATAGCTAATTTACTGGGGGGATGGTGTGGATTTATATATTCAAGATTTGCCTACAGCATTGCATATTGCATTGCACACTGAGGTGCTTTATCAGTAAACAAGTTATGAGCACTCTGCTGAAATACTTCTAGAGAAAGGTTGTGTTAGGAGGCTTGCTGTGCTCAGTCACGCTGGCCTCCTTAGAGGAGTACAGCTCTGTAGCTCCTGTGTGCAGGTGCTGAGAGGTGTCACATCTATGCTTATGTACACCACAATCACGGAGGCATGATCTTCAGAAATACTTCAGAGCTCATCTCCTTCTCTAAGTACCTCTGTTCAAGTGACAGCAATATTTTCAAGATGATCAGCCAGCTGCCAGAGAAGCTGGCAGGTCCCAGTTGTTTGCTAGGGGTCAGTTTGTGCAGGCCCAACTAAAGCAAGGCAACACTGCTCCTCGTAAATTGCTGAGCCCAACACTGGATCCAATTGGCATCTCTCAGCAGCAGTATGGTGTTAGCACACTCCTCCTCTCTTCTCACACTCCAGTTAGTTATTTCTGCCCTTGAATTGCTCCTTAAAGTGTGCTGGCACAGCTGCGTGAGTACTGGACTGAACCTGGAAACCAGAAGAAAAAAGAATTAATCTTTTCAGCAATCTTTCAGTTTTCTTTCTTCCTTTCCTTTGCTTTTCTCTTGACTTTTTTCCTTTTTCTATTTTTTTTCCTGACCTTTCTGTCCTCCCCACTGTCTCCTTTTCTTCCTAAATTTATTTCCTTTCTTTCATTTACATTATTCCTTTCCCTTCTTTTGCCAGATCAGTTCATCAATCTAGTTTTCTTTATAATCAAACATTTTTAATTTACCAAAGAAGTGGTGTTAGGCTGTGATAAGAATGCTTACACCAGTTTAAGAAACAGTTGTGCTGAACCATTCTGATACTCAACAAAGTGAAACCAGCAATATCCTGTGTATATTACAATACTCACCTCCTGTAAATTCAAACCTCAACTCCAGATTTTAACAGCACTTATTCATTTGTCTGCAGTGACCTCTGCTGTGGTCCTTGAAAGGCTGATGCTTTTAAAAGCTTCACCCTAGAATACAGTTGAAATTTCTACTCTTAAGCACTTATTGTGGTACAGAATAACAACCTAGACATGCCCACACGGCTCCAGGTTCCACCTCCTCATGGTTACTGCAAAAAGATAACCCTATCCTTGGCTGAAACAAGGACAGCATTGTAGGATTTATTGATCAAACTGTTCAAAAATATAGACTTAATTTTTGTTACAAAGTTTCCAAGTGATTGTGGGCTGATAATATGTCTGTATAGCTGGTGACACTACTTGTTTTTCAGTGATGTGCATGTATAACCTATGTTTTAACACATTCTGATGATAATGGTTGAAAAAGGCATTGTAAAATCTGTCTTCCTTACATTCTACATTTGTATTGATATTTCTAGTGTATATATGTATATATATATATATACACATATATTAGACAAACGTAATTTGCACTTCCAAAGCATTTAATTGGTTTATTGAGTCAGTCTTTATCTCATTGTTATGTACCTGAACTTGTGGCCTTCTTTCTGAAATTGGAGATACTTTTTGCACTTGTCCTTCTGACAATGCAATTTCACTTCTACAGATCCTGGGAATTTACACTCCAACACACAGCTCATCTCTGATTGTACTGCTCAGAGATGCAGAGTCCTTATACATTTTGTTTAGACAAGAAAATTAATCTAATATCAAGTAGAATCACTACTGTCTATTATTTTCCTTCTGAATATATATGGGCTCTCAAGTGGAGACAAAGACATGTATTGACTTCTGTTTCTGCTAAGGTAATCTAAACCTTGCTAAGGCCAAGATTTTAAGCACTGATCAATGCAATAACATTCAGCATGCAGTCTGCTCTTCTTCAGCAACCAGACTGAGCTCAGAGAATTGCTTGAAATTTGCAATATAGATGCTCTCAAGGAGGTAAATATTTCCAGTTACCCTTTCATTTTGAACATCATTCCACTGGTTTACTTGGGCTGCACAAATAGCTACATTGAATATAATTATTAATTCAATTGAGTAATTTTTAAGGTTTTCCTTTCATAATGAAGGGAAATGCCACTAAATGGCTTTATCAAGAGGAGCTGAATTGCAATATCTTGCCTTTTTGGAAGAAATATATCCTGTTTCTCTGATTTTAGGCCAGATTGTCACAGAAATACCTTATCTCAGCTATTCCTTTCTTTTTTCACTTTAAGCACAGAATATAGAGAAGACCTCACTGACTTGAATTTTGAGGCTTTCTACTCAATATTAAATACACTTAGATTTACACTACTGCATTTATCAGGACAAACCTCCCACCTCTCAGTATTTTATTCACCTTTGAGCAACTGGTTAAGTCTCAACTAATAAAAGAGCAGAACAACTGACAGCACCTGGACACCAATTTATATAAATGACAGGTCCATGGCACAAAAGCTGAATTTTCATTTGTGGTGTATGACAACCCCTTTTCAAATGAAACAAAGAACACCAGCTGAGTGGTTCTTGTCACAATAGAAAGCATTTTGGAGGACAAATTAAGAAAGACTTGAAGTATAGTCACAACTTTTACTATTACTGTGGTTGATGAAATTTACTAGTGATTCATGCCTTGGTAAATCACTTACTGATCCTTCTAAAGATCAAATTTACCTGAGAAATACATTGTGAAATATGCATCCTGTGACTGTATTCTGCTGCTCAGAGGACTAAAAAGTCCAGGCTGATATAGAAATGCTTCTGAACTGGGATATATGTGTTTTACAAGAGGAGGAAATTTCTGTTCTGTTCTGTTCAACTGTTCTTTGCAGCTTTCTGAGACATTATTTAAAATGTGTTGCAGCTTAATCTGATTTATTTGGGCTGAAGTCCATATTAACAACTATGTTTAGTCAATTCTTTTGGGAGACTTTTTACCTAGGCCTACAGGGGCAAGACAGGGTATAATAACTTTCAACTGAAAGATGGTAGGTGTAGATTGGATGTAAGGAAGAAAATTTTTATAGTGAAGATAATGAGGCATCAGAAGAAGTTGCCCAGAGAGGCCATGGGTGCTTCATCCCTGGGAATGTTCAAGGCCAGGTTGGATGGGACTCTGAGCAATCTGGTCTAGTGGAAGATGTCCCTGTCCGTAGCAGGTGGGTGAAACTTGATAATTTTTACAGTCCCTTTAAACCCAACCCATTCTATGATTCTACAATTCTATTTCATGAGGAGTACTTTGAAATAGGGAAAAAAGTTTAGTGTAACATCTGTAATTGCCTGGGATTAATTTTTTCATTCATATCAGTAACAGAGAGATGTTTTATTAAGCAGATAACTTACAGACAGTTTTGTTTGCTTAAAAATATCAACTTGATAGTTTGGTAAAATCCATTAATCAAACAGATTGGTTTTAGTCTGTATGCTTAACTGCACCTTTCTTTCTCCCTCTTTCTTTAGTTTGCTGTGACTTCTATTTTTGTGTTTTACTTTGAGTGTTAGGTTTAAGCAGTAGTGAAAATTAGGCAGCAGTGGTTATGTTCCCCAGGTTTTGAATTTAAATATGCGCCATGATGATTTGCATTAATATAATTCAAAATCATTAGTCTCTTCACAAATTTTTGTTCAGATTAAATCAGCAAGGCACATAAAGCAGTTTTCCAACCTTGTTGCTACTTCAGATTTCTAATAAAAAAAGCCAAATAAGTTTAAAAATTTATGTAAATCTTTATTTTACTGAAATAAATATTTTTTAGAACCTATAAGCTTCGAGGAAACTAAAAAGAAAGACATTTCATGATCCTAGCAATAGGAAAAGAAGTATCCAAAACATTTCTACTCAGAAGGCTATCCTAAAGACTTACATTTTATCTTCCTCTAGAAAAGAGTAAGCTAAGTTCAGTCCAGGTTGATACATTTCTTTTGTTTGCCCAGATGCAACCTACCTGGGGTCCAAGTTCCATAAATGAGAGGAGGTTCTGGTCCGTGCTTTCTGATATCCTTTGTGGCTGGAATTTTTTTATTCAGACATGTTTACAGGGATTGGAGATACAACACGAAGTGCTTGACTTCAACAAAAGTGTACTGTACAAATTCTAACTTTATTAGATCTTTATACAGTTTATCAAAGCAATAATGTTATCAAAGCAATTCTGACTCAGAAAATTGACTAATATTAGGTCCCATATTAGTACAGCTGAGTGAAACTGCAAAATTATCTATTTGTCAGGTAAAAGAAGAAAAAAAGAAAGTTTTGAGGGACTAGAAATTATACTGAACTGATGGAAAATCATGATTTTCATTGCAAGAGTTTAATTTTGAAATAATTCTTCAGCACTGCAGAAATATCTTGGTTTGGGCAAGATATTTGATAAGAATGAAGGAAATAGATTCACAACACTGCTGCTGGTCCTATATCACAGAGTGCAGTGGTTAGAATAACCACCTAGGGGATGAGAAATCAACAGTCAGATCCATCTGAAACAGAGGTCAAATTCACAGCATGGATTTAAAAATATGTTTGTTATCTCCCCTGTGTGTTTTAAATAGTTAGCCAGTGCAGTACTTGATGCAGAGTAGGAGAGCATTAACAAAAAAGAAATGAGCTTAGAAAACCAGCACTCAGAATACTGGTAGGGGCATTGGCTTGGGAATTCAGTTTTTAAATTTCATATTAAATGTAAGGACAGATGCAGGGTTTCTAGTCCGTACCACGGGAATGGGATTTCTACAGGCTGCCGAGTCCAGCTGATACCACAGAGGGACAGCTGCTGCAGTTACCTGCAGAGATCCCTCTCTTGGCTCAGTGGCTGAGATCTGTTACACCTGTACCACGTGTTGGTCCAGTGTCCCAGACCGAGAATGATGGTTGAAGATGCAGACCCTCAGGGAGCCGGGACAAGGAGACCGCGTTCCCTGGTCTTTACTTGCCGAGAAACTGGACAAGACAAAAGAACAGGAGCCGGACTGCAGGGGGGCTTTCTTAGTCCAAAGTTTATTTGAGCCCCAGCATGGGCTCTGAACCAGTCAAACATCCGCCACAGACCTCAATCGTGCGGTCTGCGGTCCCTTTTATTTGGGGGAGGAGTGGGAGCAAGGGGCAAGGAACCCACCACCAAGGGGGCAGGGGAGGAGACAATTCAGGTAGAAGGACATTCAGGTGAGCCAGTGTTCTTCTAGGGGGGGATTTACTTCCTTTGTTTTTCTCCTGTCATTCAGTGCCTTTCTCTGGAATTCCCCTGAGGGGGTAAACCCTCTTTGTTGATGGACATGTCTCTGGGGAGGGGATGTAGAAGGTTCTGGGGGTCTGGGCAAAAGGAAGGACTGACCCAAACCTGGGGGTGGGAGGGGGGCCCAGGGAAAAACCATTAACGGGAATGAGCTCTCACATCATAAAACACAACACATTTCCCCTTTTTTGTTTGTTTGTTTATTTGTTTGTTTGTTTAAAAAGAAGAGGACTGGGTTTGGGTTGCTTAACACTGACCAAACCGACGTTGGTAAGTTGGTCCTTCTTCATCGGGAAGTCTAGTGATTTCAACTGGGGCCTCTAGGTCATCTGTTGGAGCACTGAGGATTTCTAGATGGTAAACCTCAGGAGGGGAAGATGAGCTTGAGATTAATTTAAGAATAATTCGCTTGATTAGCCCAAAAACGATGCTAACAACTACAATAATAATAACTAAAATAAAAAATACTAAAAACACAGTTTTCAGCATAGATCCCACCCAACCCGAGAGTCCCCAGCCTTTGAACAGTCTGCTCAGCCAGTCTTCTGTCTCTTTCTTGATGTCGTTCATTGTGATTTTCATTTTGTCGCTCATGGCATGGATGTTCGCTGCTTTCGATGACAAGTTGAGGCAGCAAAGACCTTCAAATTCTTCACAGCGATGGTTGCGCAGGAGGATCAGATAATCAATGGCTGCCCTGTTTTGAATGGTAGCTTGCCTGGTAATTTCCTCGTCTGATAAGAGGTCACTCAGGGCAGTAGAAGTGAGGTTTGCCTGTTTTGCTACCCAACATTCCAATCGGCCTAATTCTCCCATGGTTTTTGCTGCCGAGATCCACGGCAGGAGGTTTGTAATTGCAGTGGCCTTAAATCTGTACCAGTGGTCAATTTCTGAATTACAGTCTGGGTCCATTTGTCTTAAGTCTCTTTTTTGGATGGCCAGTTTATTTGTATTGTTTTTCATCTGCCAATGCATTAAATTTGTTCGATTTGGGATAAACAGGCTCAGTTTGCCAAAAGTGCAGGGACCTCTGAGCAGACGAGGGGGGATACCTGCCCATGCTATGTTCCCACATATCAAAAACACACCTTTTGAGAGCTCACGGGGTTTATAATCATCACTTGATGAGTGCATGACTAGGACCGAGTTTTTGCACCAGTTTTTGTCCGTGTATTGTGGGTTGCCAGGGTAAGGATAGGTGTTCAGTTGAACTTCATAAGGTGGCATGCGGGGATTAAATTTAAAGTGAATGCAAAAGGTTGCATTCATGGAGCCCAAGAGATGGAATTCTTGTGGGTCTCTTTTTGGCACTGGTAACTTCCTTGCCCACTTCTGCCAGAGCAGTAGAGGATTGTCACCAGGGTATCGACCAGGAGGAGGTGCGAGTGGGTTAACTTCATTCAAAGCATGCCACATTTCATCTGGGAATTCTGCAGATTTGAAAGGAACCCCTACTAGACACGTTGACAGGGGGTCAGAGGCTGATGCTGTGGAGAGACAGATATTGTCTTGTCCAAGGGCCTTGGTCAAGGTGGTCCATACATTTGCTTTGGGCTGAGGGACTATCCAGAGGCTCGCTGGTGGAATGGTCATGAGCAGGACGAGGAGCAGACTTGGTCTCATGGTGCCTTGAAACTGCACCCTGACAGTGGGATCTAAACCAGTAAAAGAAAACTTGAAGCAGAGAGAATATTACAAACAATTCCAGATAGGAGGGATCAGTGGAATTTCTTCCAGGAAACTCGCATGGCATCTCCTCCTCCAAGCAGCATTAGCAACTTGGGGCACTTCCGTAGACACCCCTGAGACCTTGTGGACATAGGGCTTTACCCGTTTAGACGGAACCCACTTTAAAGCAGAGGGGGTGGACACACAAGTGTATCCACTTCCCCATGTGACTAATTTGTAAGGTCCCACGGTCCTCCAAGTCTCAGGGTCTTTTGCCAGGACTGGAGGTTTTTCTTTCAGTGACATTTGACTGTTCCCCCCAAAGTGGCATACGACTGGTGGATTCAGGTTTTCAAAAGAACAGTTCAGATAATTAATTGCAAAAAGTGCTCTGAACAACCGAGTGTGGGGCGGTTCTACTTTCAGGACCTGATGTTGCTGGTCCAGGACTCTTTTGATATCACGGTGAGTCCTTTCTACTATGGCTTGTCCTGTAAGGGAGTAGGGGATACCTTTTTTGTGCTCTACTCCCCATTGTTGCAGGAAACTCTTGAATTCCTTGGATTTGTAAGTGGACCCATTAACAGTTTTCAAACCCTTGGGGATGCCCATGAAAGAGAAAGCTTGCAGAAGATGTTTTATGGCATCAAGCTATGATTCCCCTGTGTGGGCAGAGGCATAGACTGCTCCAGAAAAGATATCTATGCTGACATGAACATATCTGTGCCATCCAAATGAAAATGATGGGACGTGTGTTACATCTGTTTGCCATAGCTCACAACTGTTCAACCCCCTCAGGTTTGCTCCTGTGCTCATTGTAGGGAGTGCATGTTGTTGGCAATTGGGGCATGTGGCTGCAATCACTCTGGCCTATTCTCGGGTGATGTAAAACTGGCGGACTAGGCCAGGTGCATTCTGGTGGAAAAGCTGCTGGCTGATTTTGGCCTGTTCAAAAACATCTGGGAGAGGAGCTACCTCTGCAGGCGCAGCAAGAGCATCTGCCCTCCTGCTGCCTTCAGCAATGAACGCAGGCAAATCAATGTGTGACCTCACATGCATCACATAAAATGGTTGCTCTCAGAGGGAGAATAGCTTTACAAGTTTTGAGAGAAATTCAAAAAGTGCGATGTTAGACACTTCTTGCAGTATTGCTTGATCTGCCCTGGACACTACTCCTGCCACATAGGCAGAGTCTGTAACTAATTTGAATGGTTCAGAGAACCTTTCGAAGGCTCTCTCAACTGTAGTCAATTCAGCAACCTTCCACCCCAGCAATGTCTGTCTCCCACTGCTGAGTTTGAGGATCTTTCCAAGTCACAACAGACTTGTGGGATCTACCTGACTTGTCTGTAAAGACGGTTAGAGCTTTCAGAGGTCTCCTACTTTAAACACTTTCTAATTTTAGAGTGAATTGAACTTCTTGTTTGAAAATTTTGTGGGCATGCCGATGGATAGAAATTTGTCCTGAGTAGGAATCCAGAGCAAACAGCAAGGCTTCATTTTCTTGAAGCAAATGTTCTAATATCACATTAGTAATCTGGCCTGATTTTAAGCCGATTGGAATGTGAATGCACTCAAAGTCACATCCTGCCATCTCCCTGATCCAGGTTCTAGTTTTCCAGATCAGTTCTGCTACCAGCTCTTGGGGCTTTGTCATTCTCTTGGATCTTTGATGATTGATGAAAACCCACTCTATGATCAAGAGAGGATCTCTCTGGTCCTGGCCCTTTTTGGGTGTTTCTTTTGCCTTGGGTGTTTGATTTTGCTCCCACTGGAAAATTATTCTACGGAGAGGTGGTAACTTACCTGAGATGATAAATTTGAATGGCAGATCAAGCCGACATTGGTTGGCCTGTCTTGTGGACATTGCTGTCTGGACCTTTTCTAGAGCTTTCTGTGCCTCTGGGGTAATAGCCCTGGGAGAACTCAGCTCCTCTCCCCCTTTCAATAAATCGAAAAGGGGGGCAAGGTCTTCAGGTGTCAGACCTAGCCACGGCCTTACCCAATTCAAGGACCTACACAACTGATGGACATCAGCAAGGGTCTTGATCTTTGCTTTGATCTCTAATTTTTGAGGAACAATGGTCCTCTTCCCAATTTCCAAGCCCAAATACTTCCAAGGTGTCATCTTTTGAATTTTCTGTTCCTGGAGCTTGAATCCTGCAACAGTCAATGCATTGATCGTTAGGTCAAGCGCATGGGTGAGCAGATCATCAGAGGGGGCACATACAAGGATATCATCTATATAATGATAGATGATGGCCTTTTCTGAGGCTGCACACACCGGGGACAGCAAAGAAGAGACATACCATTGGCAGATAGACGGTGAGGTTTTTAATCCTTGTAGCAAAACCCTCCAATGGCACCTCTTCCTTGGGGCTTCTCTGTTGATAGTGGGGAGTGAGCATGCAAAACGTGGGGCATTGTCAGGGTGTAGAGGAATTTGGAAGAAACAATTCCTTATGTCAATTACAGCCAAATTCCAATTTTGGGGGAGCATCGCTGGGGATGGCATTCCAGCTTGGAGAGAGCCCTTATCTTCAATGACATTATTAATTTGTCGGAGGTCGTGGAGGAGCTGCCATCTCTTTTTGTCAGCCTTCTGGATGACAAACACTGGGGAGTTCCACGGAGATGTGGTCTCCACGATGTTACCCTTCTTTAACTGCTCCTCCACTAGTTCCTCAAACGCCTTCAGTTTTTGTTTGTTGAGTGGCCACTGTTCTACCCAGACTGGTGTATCTGTCTTCCAATTCAGTTTTTGGGTAGGGCGCTTCTCAGTGACCGCTGCCTGAAAATCCTGTGGAGAGTCTGGAATGTCAATTGTGACTCCCCAATGGGACATTAGGTCTCTCCCCAACAAGAGGTCTGGATAATCTATAACAAACAGACTTATATTTGCCAATTGTCCGTTTGGCCCCTCAATTTGGATGACGCTCTTAGATTGTTTCGCTAATTGCATGCCCCCTACACCTTGAATGTGACCAGCCACGTTTTGCAAAGCCCAATGTGATGGCCAAGTGTGTGCTGGGAATATCATGCAGTCTGCCCCAGTGTCTAAAAGAATTTTAATGCGTTTTGACTCTCCATTTCCTCTGACATTACACCAGATTTCAGGTTTGTCTTTCCCAATAGCTTGGACCCAGATGACCATGGGTCCCTGTTTTTCGGTGTCTTCAGGTGGAGTTGGCACCAGGATAGCTTGTGCTATGATTTATCCTTTGGGAAGAAACATGGGTATGTGGAAACAGTGTAGCCAGAGAACGAGTTGCTCAGGGTCTGATGTTACTATCCCTGAAGTAATCTCGATCCCTTGTGGTGCATGTTTGGTGACCCCAATGATGATGTACTTACAGTTAGTTCAGTGCTTAATACCATGTTGCTGCCAATCAACAGAGACAGAATGCCACTCAGTGTCTTTCAAATGCAATGGTTCTGACAGCAGCAACCCAAAAGGCTCATTAGCAGAAACAATGGTTAGAGTAGGTTTGCTTAAGTCATTACAAAGGTTATTAGGAGCCATGTCTGGTGGTGGACCAGCAGAAGTGGTCTTTGAAGCATCTGCTTCACTTGGAGGAATTGGGATATTATCATGCGTTTGGTCTTTTTTGCTTCCCTCATTCCCTTGGCCTGCTCTTTTTGTGTCTGCATGCCTTGCAGGCTGGTGCTCCCCATTCAGTTTTTTAGTTGTTGACCCCCTGGGAGCCGTTACGGTTCTTTTTCCCTGCTATTTTTAAAATCATCAAACTGCTTCTTCAGTGGACACTGGTTAACCCAGTGCCCAAGGTTCTTACAAAGCAGGCATGGTTTTGTGGGGTCAACTATTGCTGGTCTTCGCTGCTGCCCAGTGTGCTGCTGTCCTGATGGAACAGGTGCTGGGCTGGCAACAGACTTTCTGTGGTGGTCTTGGCAGAAGCCTTGGTCTGGCATCTTGAGCCACACCCATCAGAGGTACTTTATTGTTGCAGACCAGAAGCACATCTTTTAGGGTAGGGAGAGGTTCTAGAGGTAAGCTTAAATTTGCAGCTCTACACTGCTCATTAGCATTAGCAATTGCCATTTCCTCTAAAATATCTTCCTTTGCATTTTCTTTTTTAACTTGGTTTTCAATAGCTTTAGTCAACCTTTCTACAGATTTCAGGAAAGGCTCTGATGGTAGCTGTTTAATTTTACTGTATGGCTCAAGAGGACCTTCAGGTCATAGGGTAAAGAAGGCTTTTTCAGCTGCTTCTTTGACTTTCTCAAGGACTTCTACAGGGATTTGTGATGCTTAGGTTGGGGCCAAGGACCATTGGCCTTCACCAGAGAGATGGTCAGTGGTAATTGGCAAACCATTTACATCAACTGTTGTCCTTGGATCGGTGAGCAAGTCTGGGAGGGCCTCTTTTAGCAGGCTTTTCCATGCTAGTTCCCAGAGTTTGAATTCTGTAGTGGTCATTAGGCATGAAAAAAGCTGTTTTAAATCATGTGGGATTGTCACAACTCCAGCTAAATCTGCATTTAAAAGGCCACAAAAATATGGGCTATCTCATCCATACTCTTTGTGTGCTTTGCATAAACCTTTTATAATTTGTTTTGGAAAGGCTCTCCAATTAGCATGTGTGGCTTCTCCTCCATGCCTTGCTCGCCGATATGTTACGGGGCGAGTGAGAATATGGGATCCTCTATTGGATCTGTGGTTTCTTGCTCTTCATCTTCTGAATTAGAAGCATAGGAATCTATTGCAGGGGTATAGGAACCAGCAGTGGGCATGTTCCCACCGTGGAAACCAGGGGAGGGGGCAGGGACACTGTGGGAATGCGGGGCAGGGACACTGTGGGAATGCGGGGCAGGGACACTGTGGGAATGCGGGGCGAGGATACTGTGGGAATGCGGGGCGGGGACACTGTGGGAATGGGGGGAGGGGACACCATGGGGGGGGGCAGGGACACTGTGGGAATGCGGGGCAGGGACACTGTGGGAATGTGGGGCAGGGACACTGTGGGAATGGGGGGAGGGGACACCATGGGGGGGGGGGGCAGGGACACTGGGAATGCGGGGCAGGGACACTGTGGGAATGTGGGGCAAGGACACTGTGGGAATGGGGGGAGGGGGCACCATGGGAGGGGGGGGGCAGGGACACCGTGGGAGTGGGGGGCGGGGACATCTGGTGACATTACTTTGGTAGATGCCCCTGGGAAGGGGCAGAGGGGCGGTGCCAAGGGAGTGACAGGTAGGGTGGGAGGAGGGAGTGTGTGATGAGGGTCTGGAGGGGGAAGGGACAGGAAGGGGTTTTTGGAATGCTAAGGGTAATCATGGGAAGGGGGTTACCAGGCAGGGCATGGTGCCATGTGGCATCTGCCATTTTCTTGGGTCTCTGGGGACTGGGAGCCATTTTGGGGGTCACTGCTCTCAGAGAAACTGGCACGTGCTTGGGGTTTCTGAGCTGGAGAGACAGGGGGTGGCAGGGGGTTCCATGCGGTCTGGCCAGGACCCCGTGGGCAGGGAATCTTGGACATTTTAAGGGGCTCCAGGAGTCAACTTTCCTGGGCATGATCTCTTTCTAAAATGCTGAGTTTTGCTGTAGGTTTGGGACTGGGGTGAGAGAAACAGGGGACAGGGGTACATCCATTGTTATTTGGCTTTTCCTTCACTTCTCTTTGTTTAAGCAAAGCTGACCGAACTTGCAAACTCCAAAACACAAATTTGCCTGATAGAGTGTCCCCTGATTTTCCCAATTTTATTAATTCGTGCCCAACAGTGTCCCAAAACTGGGCGTTATGGACTAGCTCTGGAGAAATTTGCGGAAAGTGTAGGAAAGCCACTGTATTAATTTAATTTTCTTTTAGAAAACAATACATTTTCATTTACTAAAACTCTTAATATTCAATAATAGACTCCCTTTTCTGCTGTGCTAGTTTAGCCCCCATTTCAGGTGTTAAAAGCACAGCCCAATCTCACGCTAACTAAAAGCACACTAAACTTGCAACTGAATTCCCAAAACTGTGGGTAGGAAGCTAAAGCAGCCGGCTATTAGCTTTGCACACTGCACTGTCACCGTTAAATCTCGCGCCACCGCTGCCGAGCGGGGAAAACCCGCCGCTGGCTCAGCCGCACCGCCAAGCTGCCACGCACCGCCTGAAAGCCGTGGGCCGCACTGAGGGGGCAGGCAGGGCTCGCACTGCTGCACCGCGCTGGGGCGGGGAGGGACAAGCAAAGCCCGAAGCCACCGTGCCACTTCCTCGTGCTGCTCTCCCTAATATACCGCTCCTCCCCCTGCCACACCACTGCCGCTGCTGGCTGCATGTATTTTAAAAGTGACAGCGTGTTTAACTTTTAAAAGTTAACTTTTTTTAACTTTTAAAAGTTAAACACGCTACAGAGCTATGCTGCTTGTGGTCCTTCACTGTTTTCCATGGGGCTGAGCAGGCTTTCCGTGCTCTATGAAGAGCGAATTTGACTATTCCCACCCCCCCAACGGAGCAGGAATTCTCACCCTTTTTGGTGCAGTTCAGATGTGTCAGTTAGTGGAGTTTCTCTTTGCCAGGCAGGACTTCTTCGGGGGGCGAAGAAGCTACCGTACCCTTCCCCCTAGACAACGCAGTTGCCGAAGGGAGTCTGCTTTCTCAGAAGGTGCAGGACTTCTGTGAAACTTGTGATTAGAAATCCAAAAGCGGTTGCAATGGGTATCCAATCGTTTCTGCCGACAGAGCAGATGTAGCAGCACTCTCTTCAGTGGAAGCCAAGTTGTCGTAGTCTATCTGCAGTCGTTGCAGTCCAATGGGGTCTGGTGCCGTCTCAGCGGGGCGCAGGGTTGTGCGCCCCACGGCTGGGTGCCAGAAATGCAGGGTTGCTAGTCCGTACCACGGGAATGGGATTTCTACAGGCTGCCGAGTCCAGCTGATACCACAGAGGGACAGCTGCTGCAGTTACCTGCAGAGATCCCTCTCTTGACTCATTGCTCAAGATCGGTCACACCTGTACCACATGTTGGTCCAATGTCTCGACTTGTCCCAGACCGAGAATGATGGTTGAAGATGCAGACCCTCAGGGAGCCGGGACAAGGAGACCGCGTTCCCTGGTCTTTACTTGCCGAGAAACTGGACAAGACAAAAGAACAGGAGCCGGACTGCAGGGGGGCTTTCTTAGTCCAAAGTTTATTTGAGCCCCAGCATGGGCTCTGAACCAGTCAAACATCCGCCACAGACCTCAATCGTGCGGTCTGCGGTCCCTTTTATTTGGGGGAGGAGTGGGAGCAAGGGGCAAGGAACCCACCACCAAGGGGGCAGGGGAGGAGACAATTCAGGTAGAAGGACATTCAGGTGAGCCAATGTTCTTCTAGGGGGGGATTTACTTCCTTTGTTTTTCTCCTGTCATTCAGTGCCTTTCTCTGGAATTCCCCTGAGGGGGTAAACCCTCTTTGTTGATGGACATGTCTCTGGGGAGGGGATGTAGAAGGTTCTGGGGGTCTGGGCAAAAGGAAGGACTGACCCAAACCTGGGGGTGGGAGGGGGGCCCAGGGAAAAACCATTAACGGGAATGAACTCTCACATCATAAAGACACCACAACAGAGAGAACTCCCACATACCTGCAAAGTAAGCCAATCACTCCTTTTGTCACAAGTGTTACCAGAGAGGAAAAAAGGTCAGGCTACCAGGGCCTGATCTTCCATCACAACCCCACTCTCCATCTCTGTACAGCTCCTGTACAGTTGCCAATCAAACACTTCTCAGTGGTATATGGGACCCCTGTTTCCCTCTTGCAACTCTACCATTGAAAATACTAAAATTGGAAAAGGGGACACAATTATAGGGTGTACCCCTGCTCTTCTGTTATTGACATAAGCATATCTCTATCAGGCATCTTGACATAAGGATGTGGAACCAACATGTAATTCAGTGTAGAGCCACCACCCATGCAGAAAGGAAGGAAAGAAGCTTCTCTTCTGCATGTCTTCATGTTTGTTTTCATGGAATCACAGAATGGTTTGGGTTGGATCTGATTTTAGACAGTCCCTCTTCTCCCCTTCCTTCCTTTCTAAATTCCCCTGCATTGTACTTTGAACTTTAGTTCATAATTTGAGATTATAATTCTGTCGACTCATAAAGCATTGATAAGCAAAGCTTTATTCTTTACTTGGTGAATTCCTAGAACAAAGATATTTCACTTATATGCACACTCTCATGTGTACATTCCATAAACATGGCCCATCAGAGACTGAAAAGGGGCAGGCTAAGAGAAGCAGGACAGGTACAGCATTTTAGTTCTACAAAAACATTAAATAACCTCATACTTGCACTTCAACTTCATTGCTGTAGCATGGTATAAAGGAAAGGAGAGGGAATATTTAAAAGGTTCCCCTTGCCTGTGCATATGGTTTGTAAATAGGTGTGCTACAGCTATACACGTAAAAAAGAAAAGTTCTAATCCATTAACTCAGAGGTACAAGGGTTGTAATGTAGTACCACAAGGATCCTATGTCTTTTCCAAAGCCATATTTGTCAGACTGATGTGTCTATTCCCTTGCATAGCACACAGGCTCACTGGGTGTCTTAAACACTAAACCTTATCACCTTAAGGATATATGTAACACTTCCTCAGTATCTAAGCAGAAAGGGACTTCATTTTCAGTAGAAGGAAGCAGCATTCTTTCCAGACAGGTCACTGAGTGACTTCATTCATATATCTAATTAATCAGATACAAGACAGCCTAGACAGCTGAGTGTGTTCATTGCTCTATTGTCTTCTACAGTCAAAGGCCATAAACTGATACTGGCTAGCAGTCAGATCAGACTTCTAGTGTAGGCTCTTCAGCCCCAGATCCTTATGTCAATTTAGCTTTAAGAATTTTTAACTTTATTAAAAATACCTGTATGAACCACTCAGACAAATTTAAGATTACGAGTTGAAGGCTGTTACTTAATCAAACCACCCCATTAAAACCAATTTCCTTGGAGCAGTGTATTTGTACAATGGCAGTATATGGCCACTTAGATTGGTACATTTTTGGTGTGTAGATTCTCTTCAAATCTCACCATCTATTAGGTTGCAAAGCTATTTGCTCTTCAAGCAAATTAGACACTTGAGAGGTTTTACACTATAAAAAGAACTACTTTTTTCCATAAAATTCATGTCTTCCTAATACTGATGAAAACCAAATGGGGTATATTTATCACCAAGGGCTAACAGTTGGGAAAAAGCCATCCTTTCTAGTAGTATTCTTTTGGTATATTCTAAATTTTTTCCTCTCACTCTTTATTTATGTTATAATTTCTCTCAAGACAAAGCAACTGCAACATCCCTTTATAGGCCTTTCTCTGTCGTATATACCCACTGAATCTTTGCTTTCATCTTTGCTGCTCCTCTTGTGGCTTTAATCATATAGCTGATGCTTCTTTTCCAAGTATTTTCAAACTACCAGCAAAATTTTGGATTATGAATTATCTCACCTCTTGATAAGGATCTAGTTTTTGGGTGGAGGCTGTTCTTGTTTCCGTCACTAGATCACATAAAGGAATGACTGTATTCCTTGTGTAAACTGAGAGCTGATGGTTATGCTCAATAATTCCAATGGATGTTCAAACCCTAAAACAAATATATATGTGTCTAATAATGACAAAACATTTTTAGTAGGAAGCATGTGAATATTCTTTCCTCTATTCTTTACCTGTTTAATATTATAAAAATTAAGGTACTTAGGTAACAGTTTCAGCAAGTCTCCTGTGATAACTGTAAGGCTGAATTCTGGCTACATAGAGAATCCAGTTAAACAGAAAATGAGTCTGGTCTGTTGCTGATGAAAGTTTCCTTGATACAGGGCTGCATTAGCAAAATTGTAGCCAGCAGACTGAGGGAAGTGATTGCTTCTCTCTATCCAGCAGTTATGGTGGCACAGTTGGAGTATTGGTTCCTCTCTGTACAACAGAGAGCAAGGACCTGGAGAGAACCCATCACAGGGGCACCAAAATGACAGAAGGGGGAAATGTATGTCATGTCAGGAAAGGATGAGAATGCTGGGTTTATGCAGATTGGAGAAAAGGCTAATGAAGGACCCAGTTTTAGTCTTCAGCTACAAAAAAGGGGCTATGGAGACAATGAAGGTGAATTTTTAGTAGAAGTATACAGTGAAAGAGAGGATACAGTGGTCACAAGCTGCAGCAAGGGAACTTAAAGCTAACTGCAAACAAAGAACAGTGTGATTGTGAGGTAGCCAAGCACAGGGATGAGTGCTCAGAGAAGGAGTAGAACACCCAATCTCAGAAATAACTGAGTACATGACCAGGCAGAGCCCTGAGAAATCTTACCTTACCTTGAAGTTACCCCTGCTTTGAGTAAAGGTCTAAATTAGGTGATCCCCTTTAATCACTTCTGGACTGTATTACCCAATGGTTCAAAGCACCAATGCTTGTTAAAAATGAGGAAATCTACAGAGATAAGAAAATGTAGTTTCAAGTGGGAGGAAGCACAGCGTTAATATATGAAAATAAACAAATAAAATTTTGCAGTTTGACAATATTCTATTTAATTTTATTCCTGACCTTCATTAAGCATATGTCATGGTTTAAAGCCAGCTGGAAATTAGGCACCACACAGCCATTCACTCAACCCCTCCTCTCTCCTCCCACCACAGTGGAATGGGGAGGGGAATTGAAGTAAAACTTGTATGCTAAGAACAGTTTATTAATTGAAAATAAAGTAAAATACAGTTATAATGGTAAAATATAATAACAAAAAAAATTAAAAACAAGTGATGCCCAATGCAACTGCTCACTAGCCACTGACCAATGCCAAAACCCCCTTCCCAAATCCACATCAGGTAACTCCACAGTTTATATTGTGGGTATGGCATTCTATGGCATGGAATATTGTTTTGGTCAGTTCAGGCCACCTGTCCCAGCTGTGCTCTCTCCCACTTTCCTTTGTGCATTTCTTCACTGGCAGAGCATGAGACAAGAAAAAAAGTAATTGAATTAGGATGAACATGACTTAGCAAAAAATCAAAACTGCAAATTGTTACCAACACCACCCTATTTCCAAATCCGAAAGCACGTCACTGTAACAGCAACTGCGGAGAAATTAATTCCATGGTAGCTGAAACCAGGACAGCATGTCCCATAGATTGCAATCTATTTGTTTAGCCATGTTGTAACCCCTAGTGACAGAAATAAAAGTATTACAGTTTTATGGCTGCAAAAATAACCAGCCATATTCTTTTCACCAAAGAATAAGAATAATCCCTCTCATCAAACCAGCATGAGAATCCAACAGACATCCTCAAAATTTGAAATCTACAGATTATGAAGATTTCCAAGACAGTTTATGCTAAATAAGTTCCATTTTCACTTAGTGGGAGTGAGGACAGATTTTTTTCTTATCAGTCTTCTGGCAAGAAGTTTACACTTAGTCTTTCATTGAACATTTACCTTTCTTCCTTTGATATCTGTTTTGGTTTTTTTTCCATGAAGCATATTATTTGACTTTTAATTGATGTATCAAAAACATGCAAGGTTAGTGACATATTCAATTACTGTGGCTGAAATTATTATTTAATGCAATATAAAGAAGTTCATGAATCCTCTAATGCTCTCATGAATCCTCATTTCCTTTTAATTATCTCTGATCCTCCTGTTCCTTTATCAGCTTGAATCAGATTTATCAACTTCACACTAGAAATGAACAAAGCATCAGTACATCTCAGAGATTAATGTAATTAATAAAAATAAGTGATGTTAACGTTTTTACCTAGTAAACCACAGTGGACCTTATTGAAGCCCTATCCTAATTAATATTTAATATAATATTTTGATAAATTTCAAAACCTCTAATTATTTAGAAGTAGTTATTAATCTAAAAAGCCAATAATTCTAAAATGTAATGATAGTTTTACTTCTGTAAGGGGTAAATATTTGATGTCTATATTATTTTAATCATAATTTTCCATTGATTCTTTCTTATTTAGTTTCCCCAGATTATGTCAACTACACATATATTTACTGCCTTTTAGAGCATGACTTACTGTAAATCATCCTTTCTTTCTTTTATATAAAATTTTCACTCTCCAGAAATGCTAGAGTAGGTGTTCCTAGGTAGTGGTGCCTGCAGCAGACTTTCTGAGAGTAATAGGACTGTGGTGGCTGTGAATTATGCTGCAGCCTGTATCAGTCAACTGTAAAAGACTTGGCACTGAGCACCTCCAGGAGCAGATGAACTGACCCTGCAGGTTTTATCACCAAAAAACTTTGAGATTAGTGGCAAAAGTTGCACATCTTTTGTAAAGTTCATGAGATTTTAAAAGGCACTGTGAAAATGAGAGGCTTTTTCAAAGAGTGATGAAAATTCTGAACTCAGTAAGCTGCCCTGGGTACAATAGAAATCCAACCTGAGAGACTGCTGTTTTGTTTGTGAATGTAGAGCACTTTCTAGTTGATAATTGATTGATTTAAAAATTAAATAAAACACATCGTAAAGTTTAGTTGACTCACCTCTTAGGAGAGTAGAACTCCACACAGTTCCTCTGCTCTCTCTGTGGCAGGGGCAATGAAAGAATGACTTGATGCTTCAGTTGGAGTAACTCAGAGAAAAAGATCTGAGAAAAGAAAGAGATCAAAGTCAACAGGGAGCCTTCCACAGGATTCTCCTCATGCTATCCTGTCCTATCCGCAGACTTTGTATGTCAAAAAACAGATTTTGGCTGGATACTGGTTAAATACCAAAGCAGGCAGAGAGAAATATTTGGATTTCTGAAGTTACAACTTTCTTGTGCTTTGCAATTTGTAAACACCATAATTACCGCTAATTACAACTTTTTTTTCCTAGATCATCCATATTTCATTATGTCTTCCACATGCTGCTTTTTGGCAGCAAGGTACTTACTAAGATTACAGGGTATGAGAAAGGAGGGTTGTTTTCCTCCTGGCACTAATAAATGAACCTTTTCTAGGACACAGGTGTTTTCTTTGAAAACTTCTAAACCTTTCTCTGATTGGTACATCAGAGGGGGAGACAAATACTGTTCATGTTATGGAGTTTGGGTTTAGAAATAAATAACTGCAGAATGTGTTCTTATGGACAGATATTTTTACAATTTGACAGTCAAGATAATGAAGAGGAAATATTAAATAGAACAAAAGCATAGTTGAAGCACGCACCCACATACCCAAAGGAATACAGCCTTTCCCTTTTCTGACAAAGAAGTAATGTTAAAATACTGCTCAAAGTAAATATTTGTTATATGTTCATTCACATCACTCCTTCAGTCTGAGGTGTATTCCTCTACCTCAAAATAAGAACTGTATGGTGGTTGCATCTGTCAAGATTTTGTATATCCTTGCCACTGTCATTTTGCAGTGCATATAGAGCAGGTTTGCAAAATCTCTGAGACACAAATCAGCTTTGGCTATCTTTCTGTCTTTCACATAAATTAATTAACTGTGATAATCACAGATTTTTTTTTAAAACAGCTGTTTTTACACTTCTAATTGCAGAAGCAAAAACTGAAATGTTTACTAATACAGCTCTGTAACTGGTAATTATGCAAATTTTATGGGTTTTAAATTATCATCCACCTGCAACATTCCTAGTCGCCAGTGGAGGTAGGTTGCTCTTAAACATAAAAAAAATATTATATACATTATTCATGCTTTGGAGATTTGTCTTCTGGCTTCAAAGGTTGCCAAACACAGCATGTGAGAAAATAATACATCAGCAGTGAGAAATAAAAGAGCTCTGATCCTTGCTATCTCTGTAAAGAGAGCAAACATTCAGGAAGAATATCGTGTACTGATCTTATCCAATTGCAACAGGATTCCTCAAGAAGAGTCTTTATCTAGTATTATTATTATTGTTGCTGTTGTTGTTAGTAGTATTACTGTTACTGTTTTCTTTGCCCTTTTTTTTCACATTCATTAGCAGAGGAGCTTCCAACACTATTGCTTCAAGCAAATGGCAGAATAGATTCCCTACAGCAAAACTGTAGACATCAGACATTAAAAGTCCAATATAATCAGTGATCTTGGCTAATACAGAGATCAGACTTGAGGATTTTTTCTGTGCTATTCTGATCCATTTTATACAGTCTAGCTTTAGATTGTTATGAAGAATGGACTCTAAATAGTAGACTTTTCTAACTATGTTCCCTGAGAAGTTCTATGAAAGATGTTTTTCCTGACTTTCTTCTGAACTTACCATAAATATATAATTTCTTTTTAAAAAAGTATTTTAATTAAGAAGCACACCTTTTTGCAATGAAAATAACAACTTGTAGCTGAAAAATATATCAGTATTGCTAAACAAGAGGGCTCTGAAATTTCCCTTCCAGGGAACATGTGTGTGCATTTAAACTGATTTAAATTTATTTAAGTAGTGTTTCATTGATAGACAAGCAAAACCACAGGCAATTTAAACACATTTCTGTATGACATTAAAATGTGTTTAAATACATTTAATGGGCAAACTGGGAAAAAATTTTAAAGTCAGTCAACTATGTTTGTAATAATAAAGACTAACCTGTAAAAGGAATTAAGATTTCATTGTGCAGCAGCCATACAGAGAAATGAGAGCAAAATAGTATCAAAATATCAGAGTAGCATATTTTAAAATAACATTATAAAAATATTTCTAAATGATCTAGAAAAAAATGCTTGTAAAATTAAAACTTGTGCTTTTTCCCAAGGACTTTGAGAAAAGAGAGAAAATATTAAGAATATAAAAGACTGTGACAGGTTGTTAAGACTGGCATCTTGAACGGGAATTTCAGAAACCATGAGAACCATCTCATCATCCTGCCCAGCCAGTGACAGTGCTCACTGACTTCTTTGGTAAATACTTAACTGAGCAAGAACAAAATTCCACACTTTCTTCTACAGAACAGTTCCACTCTGAACCTGCTGTGGTAAATACCTACATATAAAAGGA